>NC_069505.1:606200565-606378065 GCF_027579735.1 Bombina bombina | reverse complement strand
GTATATCAGAAATCTTGTCTGCAAATTTAATTGTTTCCAAACCCACTCCGTGGGTATCCTTTGCTCTGTACCAATCCGTTTACAATACCTAGGTTTCAAAATGGCGCTTTAAACACAAAGTTATTGGTTTAAGTATTTTGAACATGCAGTGCTGAAAATAGTGGGCAGGATAACGTGACATCATCGGCGAATAAAATATATAACTTTTAGAACGTTATGAAACTTCGTTTTGGAGAAAATATAGGTCAGTAGGTTTTAATTAATGTTTATTAACTTTAATATGTTAGTTGTTTAGCTTAAAAATTATAACAGAAAGTAATCCTTTAATATAGATATGAAATTCAAATACCCCACGCTCTGCCACCCACTTCAAAAGTCAATTTTTCTGTGAGCTATCGTTTTGAATTGTTCTCCACTTAGTGCTCTCCTCGTATGGTACTTATGTTGTAGTTAGGGCGCTGATTGGAGAACAATTCAAACCATTAGCTCACAGACAAAATTCATTTTGAAGTGGGCGGGGGAGCGCAGGGAATTTTTATTTTATATCTATATTAAAAAGTAAGTTATAGCGCAACTTCATTACAACTGGTGAATGAAACTCCATCTAATAGGTAGTGCAACCCTTTCATATTAAGTCGCTGAGGTGCGTGATTTACAGAAATATATACAGTAAATGTATAACAGCTGAATCTAAGCCCCTGCAAAGGAAAGACTGCATCAGTTGCTGAAACAGTAAAAAGACTAGACCTCAGTTACACCAGCCAAATCAAAAAGTAGTATCACTCAAACAACTTATGATTTTTAACCCACTTCCAATCCAGTAAGGACAAGTATCCAGCAGGTCCAATCCTGTGAGACATATCTGTCCATCTAGCTGGCCCCCTGGGTGGTTTGCACTCCCTTATGCCATGTTCCTACTGCTTCCATCTCAAAAATATACCAGCAAACCCTAGTCCCAAATGTATCAATAAAATCCCCCACAAACAATTAAGATTATTTCTACTAGCTGCCTCTTTGATCCAAGAGTTATTAAACTGCATTACTATAGCCAGTAATTCATCTAAGCATTATTAGGCCATGAATCCCTGCAGCAGAGTCATACACACAGCACATGGCAATCCTCTCATTACCAAGCTTCATCTGCTGAACCTCCTGAGCAATAAACAGACCAGGGTGCCCCTGCCTAGCTCTGGCAATATGGCCTCTTCTTTCTCCCCTAACTCAGCAGTTTTAGATACCTAGGTAGGTGTGTGTAGCACTGCATGACAGGAAATAGTGCTGTCATCTAGTGCTCTTGCTAATGTATAACATTAGTACTACATGACAGGAAATAGTGCTGCCATCTAGTGCTCTTGCTAATGTATAACATTAGTACTACATGACAGGAAATAGGGCTGCCCTCTAGTGCTCTTGCTAATGTATAACATTAGTACTATATGACAGGAAATAGTGCTGCCATCTAGTGCTCTTGCTAATGGATAACATTAGTACTACATGACAGGAAATAGTGCTGCCATCTAGTGCTCTTGCTAATGGATAACATTAGTACTACATGACAGGTAATAGTGCTGCCATCTAGTGCTCTTGCTAATGGATAACATTAGTGCTACATGACAGGAAATAGTGCTGCCATCTAGTGCTCTTGCTAATGTATAACATTAGTACTACATGACAGGAAATAGTGCTGTCATCTAGTGCTCTTGCTAATGTATAACATTAGTACTACATGACAGGAAATAGTGCTGCCATCTAGTGGTCTTGTTAATGTATAACATTAGTACTACATGACAGGAAATAGTGCTGCCATCTAGTGCTCTTGCTAATGTATAACATTAGTACTATATGACAGGAAATAGTGCTGCCATCTAGTGCTCTTGCTAATGTATAACATTAGTACTAGATGACAGGAAATAGTGCTGCCCTCTATTGCTTTTGCAGATGGATAACATTAGCACTGCATGACAGGAAATAGTGCTGCCCTCTATTGCTTTTGCAATTGGATAACATTAGCACTGCATGACAAGAAATAGTGCTGCCCTCTATTGCTTTTGCAGATGGATAACATTAGCACTGCATGACAGGAAATAGTGCTACCCTCTAGTGCTTTTGCAGATGGATAACATTAGCACTGCATGACAGGAAATAGTGCTGCCCTCTAGTGCTTTTGCAGATGGATAACATTAGTACTACATGACAGGAAATAGTGCTGCCCTCTAGTGCTTTTGCAGATGATAACATTAGCACTGCATGACAGGAAATAGTGCTGCCCTCTAGTGCTTTTGCAGATGGATAACATTAGCACTGCATGACAGGAAATAGTGCTGCCCTCTAGTGCTTTTGCAGATGGATAACATTAGCACTGCATGACAGGAAATAGTGCTGCCCTCTAGTGCTTTTGCAGATGGATAACATTAGCACTGCATGACAGGAAATAGTGCTGCCCTCTAGTGCTTTTGCAGATGGATAACATTAGTACTGCATGACAGGAAATAGTGCTGCCCTCTAGTGCTTTTGCAGATGGATAACATTAGCACTGCATGACAGGAAAAAGTGCTGCCCTCTAGTGCTTTTGCAGATGGATAACATTAGCACTGCATGACAGGAAATAGTGCTGCCCTCTATTGCTTTTGCAGATGGATAACATTAGCACTGCATGACAGGAAATAGTGCTGCCCTCTAGTGCTTTTGCAGATGGATAACATTAGCACTGCATGACAGGAAATAGTGCTGCCCTCTAGTGATTTGCAGATGGATAACATTAGCACTGCATGACAGGAAATAGTGCTGCCCTCTAGTGCTTTTGCAGATGGATAACATTAGCACTACATGACAGGAAATAGTGCTGCCCTCTAGTGCTTTTGCAGATGGATAACATTAGCACTGCATGACAGGAAATAGTGCTGCCCTCTAGTGCTTTTGCAGATGGATAACATTAGCACTACATGACAGGAAATAGTGCTGCCCTCTAGTGCTTTTGCAGATGGATAACATTAGCACTGCATGACAGGAAATAGTGCTGCCCTCTAGTGCTTTTGCAGATGTATAACATTAGCACTACATGACAGGAAATAGTGCTGCCCTCTAGTGCTTTTACAGATTGATAACATTACCACTGCATGACAGGAAATAGTGCTGCCCTCTAGTGCTCTTGCTAATGTAAATCATTAGTACTACATGACAGGAAATAGCGCTGTCCTCTAGTGCTCTTGCTAATGTATAACATTAGTACTACATGACAGGAAATAGTGCTGCCATCTAGTGCTCTTGCTAATGTATAACATTAATACTACATGACAGGAAATAGTGCTGCCATCTAGGGCTCTTGCTACTGTATAACATTAGTACTACATGACACGAAATAGTGCTGCCTTCTAGTGCTTTTGCAGATGGATAACATTAGCACTGCATGATAGGAAATAGTGCTACCATCTAGTGCTCTTGATACTGTATAACATTAGTACTACATGATGGGAAATAAACTGCATTACTATAGCCAGTAACTCATCTAAGCATTATAAGGCCATGAATCCCTGAAGCAGAGTCATACACACAGCACATGACAATCCTCTCATTACCAAGCTTCATCTGCTGAACCTCCTGAGCAATAAACAGACCAGGGTGCCCCTGCCTAGCTCTGGCAATATGGCCTCTTCTTTCTCCCCCAACTCAGCAGTTTTAGATACCTAGGTAGGTGTGTGTAGCACTGCATGACAGGAAATAGTGCTGTCATCTAGTGCTCTTGCTAATGTATAACATTAGTACTACATGACAGGAAATAGTGCTGCCATCTAGTGCTCTTGCTAATGTATAACATTAGTAATACATGACAGGAAATAGTGCTGCCATCTAGTGCTCTTGCTAATGTATAACATTAGTACTACATGACAGGAAATAGTGCTGCCCTCTATTGCTTTTGCAGATGGATAATATTAGCACTGCATGACAGGAAATAGTGCTGCCCTCTATTGCTTTTGCAGATGGATAACATTAGCACTGCATGACAGGAAATAGTGCTGCCCTCTATTGCTTTTGCAGATGGATAACATTAGCACAGCATGACAAGAAATAGTGCTGCCCTCTAGTGCTTTTGCAGATGGATAACATAAGCACTGCATGACAGGAATAGTGCTGCCCTCTAGTGCTTTTGCAGATGGATAACATTAGCACTACATGACAGGAAATAGTGCTGCCCTCTAGTGCTTTTGCAGATGGATAACATTAGCACTGCATGACAGGAAATAGTGCTGCCCTCTAGTGCTTTTGCAGATAGATAACATTAGCACTGCATGACAGGAAATAGTGCTGCCCTCTAGTGCTTTTGCAGATGGATAACATTAGCACTACATGACAGGAAATAGTGCTGCCCTCTAGTGCTTTTGCAGATGGATAACATTAGCACTGCATGACAGGAAATAGTGCTGAACTCTATTGCTTTTGCAGATGGATAACATTAGCACTGCATGACAGGAAATAGTGCTGCCCTCTAGTGCTTTTGCAGATGGATAACATTAGCACTGCATGACAGGAAATAGTGCTGCCCTCTAGTGCTTTTGCAGATGGATAACATTAGCACTGCATGACAGGAAATAGTGCTGCCCTCTAGTGCTTTTGCAGATGGATAACATTAGTACTACATGACAGGAAATAGTGCTGCCCTCTAGTGCTTTTGCAGATGGATAACATTAGCACTGCATGACAGGAAATAGTGCTGCCCTCTATAGCTTTTGCAGATGGATAACATTAGCACTGCATGACAGGAAATAGTGCTGCCCTCTAGTGCTTTTGCAGATGGATAACATGAGCACTGCATGACAGGAAATAGTGCTGCCCTCTAGTGCTTTTGCAGATGGATAACATTTGCACTGCATTACAGGAAATAGTGCTGCCCTCTAGTGCTTTTGCAGATGGATAACATTAGCACTACATGACAGGAAATAATGCTGCCCTCTAGTGCTTTTGCAGATGGATAACATTAGCACTGCATGACAGGAAATAGTGCTGCCCTCTAGTGCTTTTGCAGATGGATAACATTAGCACTACATGACAGGAAATAGTGCTGCCCTCTAGTGCTTTTGCAGATGGATAACATTAGCACTGCATGACAGGAAATAGTGCTGCCCTCTAGTGCTCTTGCTAATGTAAATCATTAGTACTACATGACAGGAAATAGCGCTGCCCTCTAGTGCTCTTGCTAATGTATAACATTAGTACTACATGACAGGAAATAGTGCTGCCATCTAGTGCTCTTGCTAATGTATAACATTAGTACTACATGACAGGAAATAGTGCTGCCATCTAGGGCTCTTGCTGATGTTTAACATTAGTACTACATGACAGGAAATAGTGCTGCCATCTAGTGCTCTTGCTACTGTATAACATTAGTACTACATGACAGGAAATAGTGCTGCCTTCTAGTGCTTTTGCAGATGGATAACATTAGCACTGCATGACAGGAAATAGTGCTACCATCTAGTGCTCTTGATACTGTATAACATTAGTACTACATGATGGGAAATAGTGCTGCCCTCTAGTGCTATTGCTAATGTATAACATTAGTACTACATGACAGGAAATAGTGCTGCCCTCTAGTGCTCTTGCTAATGTATAACATTAGTACTACATGACAGGAAATAGTACTGCCCTCTATTGCTTTTGCAGATGGATAACATTAGCACTGCATGACAGGAAATAATGCTGCCCTCTAGTGCTTTTGCAGATGGATAACATTAGCACTGCATGACAGGAAATAGTGCTGCCCTCTAGTGCTTTTGCAGATGGATAACATTAGCACTGCATGACAGGAAATAGTGCTGCCCTCTAGTGCTTTTGCAGATAGATAACATTAGCACTGCATGACAGGAAATAGTGCTGCCCTCTAGTGCTTTTGCAGATAGATAACATTAGCACTGCATGACAGGAAATAGTGCTGAACTCTATTGCTTTTGCAGATGGATAACATTAGCACTGCATGGAAGGAAATAGTGCTGCCCTCTAGTGCTTTTGCAGATGGATAACATTAGCACTACATGACAGGAAATAGTACTGTCCTCTAGTGCTTTTGCAGATGGATAACATTAGCACTGCATGACAGGAAATAGTGCTGCCCTCTAGTGCTTTTGCAGATGGATAACATTAGCACTGCATGACAGGAAATAGTGCTGCCCTCTAGTGCTTTTGCAGATGGATAACATTAGCACTACATGACAGGAAATAGTACTGTCCTCTAGTGCTTTTGCAGATGGATAACATTAGCACTGCATGACAGGAAATAGTGCTGCCCTCTAGTGCTTTTGCAGATGGATAACATTAGCACTGCATGACAGGAAATAGTGCTGAACTCTATTGCTTTTGCAGATGGATAACATTAGCACTGCATGACAGGAAATAGTGCTGCCTCTAGTGCTTTTGCAGATGGATAACATTAGCACTGCATGACAGGAAATAGTGCTGAACTCTATTGCTTTTGCAGATGGATAACATTAGCACTGCATGACAGGAAATAGTGCTGCCCTCTAGGGCTTTTGCAGATGGATAACATTAGCACTGCATGACAGGAAATAGTGCTGCCCTCTAGTGCTTTTGCAGATGGATAACATTAGCACTGCATGACAGGAAATAGTGCTGCCCTCTAGTGCTTTTGCAGATGGATAACATTAGCTCTGCATGACAGGAAATAGTGCTGCAATCTAGTGCTTTTGCAGATGGATAACATTAGCACTGCATGACAGGAAATAGTGCTGCCCTCTAGTGCTCTTGCTAATGTATAACATTAGTACTACATGACAGGAAATAATGCTGCCCTCTAGTGCTTTTGCAGATAGATAACATTAGCATTGCATGACAGGAAATAGTGCTGCCCTCTAGTGCTTTTGCAGATGGATAACATTAGCACTGCATGACAGGAAATAGTGCTGCCCTCTAGTGCTTTTGCAGATGGATAACATTAGCACTGCATGGCAGGAAATAGTGCTGCCCTCTAGTGCTTTTGCAGATGGATAACATTAGCACTGCATGGCAGGAAATAGTGCTGCCCTCTAGTGCTTTTACAGATGGATAACATTAGTACTACATGACAGGAAATAGTGCTGCCCTCTAGTGCTTTTGCAGATGGATAACATTAGCACTGCATGACAGGAAATAGTGCTGCCCTCTAGTGCTTTTGCAGATGGATAACATTAGCACTGCATGACAGGAAATAGTGCTGCCCTCTATTGCTTTTGCAGATGGATAACATTAGCACTGCATGACAGGAAATAGTGCTGCCCTCTAGTGCTTTTGCAGATGGATAACATTAGCACTGCATGACAGGAAATAGTGCTGCCCTCTAGTGCTTTTGCAGATGGATAACATTAGCACTGCATGACAGGAAATAGTGCTGCAATCTAGTGCTTTTGCAGATGGATAACATTAGCACTGCATGACAGGAAATAGTGCTGCCCTCTAGTGCTCTTGCTAATGTATAACATTAGTACTACATGACAGGAAATAATGCTGCAATCTAGTGCTTTTGCAGATAGATAACATTAGCACTGCATGACAGGAAATAGTGCTGCCCTCTAGTGCTTTTGCAGATGGATAACATTAGCACTGCATGACAGGAAATAGTGCTGCCCTCTAGTGCTTTTGCAGATGGATAACATTAGCACTGCATGACAGGAAATAGTGCTGCCCTCTAGTGCTTTTGCAGATGGATAACATTAGCACTGCATGGCAGGAAATAGTGCTGCCCTCTAGTGCTTTTGCAGATGGATAACATTAGTACTACATGACAGGAAATAGTGCTGCCCTCTAGTGCTTTTGCAGATGGATAACATTAGCACTGCATGACAGGAAATAGTGCTGCCCTCTAGTGCTTTTGCAGATGGATAACATTAGCACTGCATGACAGGAAATAGTGCTGCCCTCTATTGCTTTTGCAGATGGATAACATTAGCACTGCATGACAGGAAATAGTGCTGCCCTCTAGTGCTTTTGCAGATGGATAACATTAGCACTGCATGACAGGAAATAGTGCTGCCCTCTAGTGCTTTTGCAGATGGATAACATTAGCACTGCATGACAGGAAATAGTGCTGCCCTCTAGTGCTTTTGCAGATGGATAACATTAGCACTACATGACAGGAAATAATGCTGCCCTCTAGTGCTTTTGCAGATGGATAACATTAGCACTGCATGACAGGAAATAGTGCTGCCCTCTAGTGCTTTTGCAGATGGATAACATTAGCACTGCATGACAGGAAATAGTGCTGCCCTCTAGTGCTTTTGCAGATGGATAACATTAGCACTGCATGACAGGAAATAGTGCTGCCCTCTAGTGCTCTTGCTAATGTAAATCATTAGTACTACATGACAGGAAATAGCGCTGCCCTCTAGTGCTCTTGCTAATGTATAACATTAGTACTACATGACAGGAAATAGTGCTGCCATCTAGTGCTCTTGCTAATGTATAACATTAGTACTACATGACAGGAAATAGTGCTGCCATCTAGGGCTCTTGCTGATGTATAACATTAGTACTACATGACAGGAAATAGTGCTGCCATCTAGTGCTCTTGCTACTGTATAACATTAGTACTACATGACAGGAAATAGTGCTGCCTTCTAGTGCTTTTGCAGATGGATAACATTAGCACTGCATGACAGGAAATAGTGCTACCATCTAGTGCTCTTTATACTGTATAACATTAGTACTACATGATGGGAAATAGTGCTGCCCTCTAGTGCTATTGCTAATGTATAACATTAGTACTACATGACAGGAAATAGTGCTGCCATCCAGTGCTCTTGCTAATGTATAACATTAGTACTTCATGACAGGAAATAGTGCTGCCATCTAGTGCTCTTGCTACTGTATAACATTAGTACTACATGACAGGAAATAGTGCTGCCCTCTAGTGCTCTTGCTAATGTATAACATTAGTAATACATGACAGGAAATAGTGCTTCCATCTAGTGCTCTTGCTAATGTATAACATTAGTACTACATGACAGGAAATAGTGCTACCATTTAGTGCTATTGCTAATGTATAACATTAGTACTACATGACAGGAAATAGTGCTGCCCTCTAGTGCTCTTGCTAATGTATAACATTAGTAATACATGACAGGAAATAGTGCTGCCATCTAGTGCTCTTGCTAATGTATAACATTAGTACTACATGACAGGAAATAGTGCTGCCCTCTAGTGCTCTTGCTAATGTATAACATTAGTACTACATGAAAGGAAATAGTGCTGCCATCTAGTGCTCTTGCTTATGTATAACATTAGTACTACATGACAGGAAATAGTGCTGCCATCTAGTGCTCTTGCTAATGTATATCATTATTACTACATGACAGGAAATAGTGCTGCCCTCTAGTGCTCTTGCTCATGTATAACATTAGTACTACATGACAGGAAATAGTGCTGCCATCTAGTGCTCTTGCTAATGTATAACATTAGTACTACATGAAAGGAAATAGTGCTGCCCTCTAGTGCTTTTGCAGATGGATAACATTAGCACTGTATGACAGGATATAGTGCTGCCCTCTAGTGCTTTTGCAGATGGATAACATTAGTACTACATGACAGGATATAGTGCTGCCATCTAGTGCTCTTGCTAATGTATAACATTAGTACTACATGACAGGAAATAGTGCTGCCATCTAGTGCTCTTGCTAATGTATAACATTAGTACTACATGAAAGGAAATAGTGCTGCCCTCTAGTGCTTTTGCAGATGGATAACATTAGCACTGCATGACAGGATATAGTGCTGCCCTCTAGTGCTTTTGCAGATGGATAACATTAGTACTACATGACAGGATATAGTGCTGCCCTCTAGTTCCTTCGCAGATGGATAACATTAGCACTACATGACAGGAAATAGTGCTGCCCTCTAGTGATCTTGCTAATTTATAACATTAGCACTGCATGACAGGATATAGTGCTGCCCTCTAGTGCTTTTGCAGATGGATAACATTAGCACTGCATGACAGGAAATAGTGCTGCCCTCTATTGCTTTTGCAGATGGATAACATTAGTACTACATGACAGGATATAGTGCTGCCCTCTAGTGCTTTTGCAGATGGATAACATTAGCACTGCATGACAGGAAATAGTGCTGAACTCTATTGCTTTTGCAGATGGATAACATTAGCACTGCATGACAGGATATAGTGCTGCCCTCTAGTGGTTTTGCAGATGGATAACATTAGCACTGCATGACAGGAAATAGTGCTGCCCTCTATTGCTTTTGCAGATGGATAACATTAGCACTGCATGACAGGATATAGTGCTGCCCTCTAGTGCTTTTGCAGATGGATAACATTAGCACTGCATGACAGGAAATAGTGCTGCCCTCTATTGCTTTTGCAGATGGATAACATTCTTGTAAAACTGTTACCATATAGTGCTCCATAAATGTGCTGGCTCCTAAGCATATGTCACTGTTTTTCAACAAAATATACCAAGAGAAAGAATACAATTTGATAATAGAAGTAAATTACAAAGTTGTTTAAAATTGCATAGTCTGGACCAGATTACAAGTGGAGCGCTAAATATCTGTTTTTTAAAATAATACCAGCGCACGCTAAGTGCTACAAAACACATCATATATCCATTTAAAAGTACAGTTACATTCATGATAACACCATCTAATAAATAATGCACTCACACAAACACATAGAGATACATAGAGATACATACAGATACATACAGTTACATACAGATACATACAGATACATACAGTTACATACAGTTACATACAGATACATACAGTTACATACAGTTACATACAGTTACATACAGTTACATACAGATACATAGAGATACATACAGATACATACAGATACATAGAAACACATACAGATACATAGAAATACATAGAGATACATACAGATACATACAGTTACATACAGATACATACAATTACATACAGATACATACAGTTACATACAGTTACATACAGATACATACAGTTACATACAGATACATAGAGATACATAGAGATACATACAGATACATACAGTTACATACAGATACATACAGTTACATACAGTTACATACAGATTCATAGAGATACATACAGATACATAGAAACACATACAGATACATAGAAATACATAGAGATACATACAGATACATACAGATACATACAGATACATACAGATACATAGAGATACATAGAGATACATATAAATACATACAGATACATACAGATACATAGAGTTACATATAAATACATACAGATACATAGAGATACATAGAGATACATACAGATACATACAGATACATACAGATACATATAAATACATACAGATACATAGAGATACATAGTGATACATAGAAATACAGATACATACAAATACATACAGATACATACAGATACATAGAGATACATACAGATACATACAGATACATACAGATACATAGAAATACATAGAGATACATAGAGATACATACAGATACATAGAGATACATATAAATATATACAGATACATAGAGATACATAGCTATACATAGAAATACAGATACATACAAATACATAGAGATACATAGAGATACATACAAATACATACAAATACATACAGATACATACAGATACATACAGATACAGAGATACATACAGATACATACAGATTCATAGAGATACATAGAGATACATACAGATACATAGAGATACATACAGATATATACAGATACATACAGATACATAGAGATACATACAGATATATAGAGAAACATACAGATACATACAGATACATACAGATACATACAGATACATATAGATACATACAGATACATACAGATACATACAGATACATAGAGATACATACAGATATATAGAGATACATAGAGATACATACAGATAAATCAGATGCATACAGATACATACAAATACATAGAGATACATAGAGATACATATAGATACATAGAGATACATTCAGATACATATAGATACATACAGATACATACAGACACATAGAGACACATACAGATACATAGAGATACATACAGATTCATACAGATACATACAGATACATATAGATACATATAGATACATACAGATACATAGAGATACATACAGATACATACAGATACATACAGATAAATACGTAAATCGTAATCTAGCCCTTAATTGTTGCAAAAAAGCACATTTTCTCTTTATGTAATGTAGCATTAAGCTATTTAAATACAAACAGTCCAGTACTCAATTATGTCAACTATGTTTATGGATATATATACCTTATGTTAATATTTGTTCTATAGAAAGAATTGGATGGCAGAACAAAGTTCAACATTCTTTCCTCAACATGAATGTCCCCACACCTTGTTACTTTATGTATGCTTTCTATGTGTGAGATTACTCTTATAAATAACTCACAACTAGGGTTGTCACCTTTGTTAGAAAAAATTGCAGCGTTAGTTAGCATAATTAATTATGCAGGCATCAAATCACAGGAAGTGACATCACAGGAAGTGACATCACAGGGAGGGACATTAAGTTCAAACAAAAAAAGAGGAAAGAAATAAAAATAGCATATATAAACATTTTTTTTTTATCTATTTGAGTTAGCACAAGCCCTATAATAAGAGATATGATACATTAGCATCGTTGGAGCACAATCAAAAGTGCTTCCATTTTTATTTCCATATTACAAGTTGAAAGTACAATAGTTGTCATCAAGCAAAAGCATAGGGCGCAAGCATATGGATGTCAGATCCCACTGAAGCACTAATCCTCAAATAATACGCTTCTATGGGGGTGCACTGAAAAATCTATGTTGGCTAATACTTGAGCAGTAAACCTATGAGGCACTAACATGAAAGTTCTTCACTAAAATTAAAATAATGCTTAAAAGCAAGGAAATTCTGAAAGTAAACTGTCCCTGCCTCGTCATCAATGACATCACTATTTACATCACAAATGACATTGTTAATGACATCATCAATGATATCACTAGTGACATCTCCTATGACATCATCAAAGGCCTCACTAGTGACATCATCCATGACATCATCCTACAGATCAGAGAAATTATTTTTTTCAAAATCATCAATGAAATCACTAGTGACATCACCTATGACATAATCAATGACATCAGTAGTGACATAATAAATGGCATCAGTAGTGACAAAATCCATGACATTATTCAAATCAGAGAAAATATATATATATTTTAAATATAACATGTGGTGACATTTGACATTTTATCACAGGAATATTGGAATATAGCTCACAGATTTTATAACTGGCAATTCACATAGCTGGTTTATTCAAGTAGTTCTTTTGTCTAGTGTCTGTCTAGGTGGGACACTCCCAATGGCCTGTGAGTGGCATTTGAAAGGCTCCCTTTTGAATTGGGGTATAAAATACTGTAACACCAGAACCTCTGTCTCTCTTCTTATCTTGGGCATGCTGTAAAGATGGCTGACACTCTGAAGAAATATGGCTAAGTATATTCCTATGATTATTTTAGCAGTGTTGGACAAATTGGGGTTAGTGTAGTAAAGTTGCCCTGTATCTTAAATGTGGACTGTGTTGCTGTAAAATAGATTTATATATATATATATATATATATATATATATATATATATATATATATATATATATACCTGTAAATATTTATCTTATTATTAACATATATTGATTCCTAAATAAACTGTTTGGCAAATAATGGAGACCCTCTCATGGAGTTTATTTCACAATTTATCTGTGTTGGTTTTAGTGGTTTCACCATAGAGATTTAGTATATTATATATTAGTAGAAAGTAAAGATATTTTAAATTAATAGATAACCACATTTTGGCGGCCATGAAGTAGACAAATCCATATGCCATTTAGTTTTGCAGGAATCAAATGAATGTTGATTTATTTTAAATTTAACTGCAGTAAATGTAGATTTGGTGTTTTATAGCAAAGTTTTTGTATGTAGTACTTTATTTAAAAAGCGCACATAATGGTTGGTTTCAGAAGGCCTGTTGTATGTTTCTCAAGAAAAGCATGGCTTTAAAAAACCTGTATTTCTGGTCTGTATAAATTTGCATTTGCATAGAGCCACATGAGGGGAAGCACATAAAGGTTGGTTTCAGCAGGCCTGTTATTTTTACTGCTGGGATTTATAGATTGTCTGTAGCTTGCTAAATCTTAAATAACCCCTGTGCAAATAGTGGTTGGTTTCAGCAGGCCTGTTGTATAAGATATTAGTTTTTATAGATTGTTTGTAGCTTGCTAAATCTTAAATAACCCCTGTGCCTGAACACAGTGTTATCTATATGGCCCATGTGTACTTTCTGTCTCTTTGTGTTGAAAAGAGATTTAAAAAGCATGTGATAAGAGGCAACCCACAAAGGCTTAGAAATTAGCATATGAGCCTACCTATCGGCTAGATTTAGAGTTCTGCGGCCAAAGGGGTGCGTTAGCTACGCATGCTTTTTTTCCCCTTGCACCTTTTAAATACCGCTGGTATTTAGAGTTCACAGAAGGGCTGGGTTAGGCTCCAAAAAGGGAGCGTAGAGCATATTTACCGCCACTGCAACTCTAAATACCAGCGGTGCTTACTGACGCGGCCAGCTTCAAAAACATGCTCGTGCACGATTCCCCCATAGGAAACAATGGAGCAGTTTGAGCTGAAAAAAACCTAACACCTGCAAAAAAGCAGCGTTCAGCTCCTAACGCAGCCACATTGTTTCCTATGGGGAAACACTTCCTAAGTCTGCACCTAACACCCTAACATGTACCCCGAGTCTAAACACCCCTAGCCTTACACTTATTAACCCCTAATCTGCCGCTCCCCGCTATCGCTGACCCCTGCATATTTTTTTTAATCCCTAATCTGCCGCTCCGTACACCGCCGCCACCTACGTTATCCCCATGTACCCCTAATCTGCTGCCCCTAACACCGCCGACCCCTATATTATATTTATTAACCCTTAATCTGCCGCCCCCAACGTTGCCGCCACCTACCTACACTTATTAACCCCTAATCTGCCGACCGGACCTCACCGCTACTATAATAAAGTTATTAACCCCTAATCCGCCTCACTCCCGCCTCAATAACCCTATAATAAATAGTATTAACCCCTAATCTGCCCTCCCTAACATCACCAACACCTAACTTCAAGTATTAACCCCTAATCTGCCTACCGGACCTCACCGCTACTCTAATAAATTTATTAACCCCTAAAGCTAAGTCTAACCCTAACACTAACACCACCCTAAGTTAAATATAATTTTTATCTAACGAAATAAATTAACTCTTATTAAATAAATTATTCCTATTTAAAGCTAAATACTTACCTGTAAAATAAACCCTAATATAGCTACAATATAAATAATAATTATATTGTAGCTATTTTAGGATTAATATTTATTTTACAGGCAACTTTGTATTTATTTTAACCAGGTACAATAGCTATTAAATAGTTAATAACTATTTAATAGCTACCTAGTTAAAATAATTACCAAATTACCTGTAAAATAAATCCTAACCTAAGTTACAATTAAACCTAACACTACACTATCAATAAATTAATTAAATAAAATACCTACAATTATCTACAATTAAACCTAACACTACACTATCAATAAATTAATTACATACAAATACCTACAATTAAATACAATTAAATAAACTAACTAAAGTGCAAAAAATAAAAAAAGAACTAAGTTACAAAAAATAAATTTTTTTTTTACAAACATTAGAAAAATATTACAACAATTTTAAGCTAATTACACCTACTCTAAGCCCCCTAATAAAATAACAAAGCCCCCAAAATAAAAAAATGCCCTACCCTATTCTAAAATACAAATAGAAAAGCTCTTTTACCTTACCAGCCCTTAAAAGGGCCTTTTGCGGGGCATGCCCCAAAAAATTCTGCTCTTTTGCCTGTAAAAAAAACATACAATACCCCCCCCCAACATTACAACCCACCACCCACATACCCCTAATATAACCCAAACCCCCCTTAAATAAACCTAACACTAAGCCCCTGAAGATCTCCCTACCTTATCTTCACCATGCCGGGTATCACCGATCCGTCCAGAGGAGGCTCCAAAGTCTTCATCCAAGCCCAAGCGGGGGCTGAAGAGGTCCATCATCGGGCTGAAGAGATCCATCATCGGGCTGAAGAGCTCCATCATACGGCTGAAGAGGTCCATCATCGGGCTGAAGAGATCCATCATCGGGCTGAAGAGATCCATCATCGGGCTGAAGAGATCCATCATCCGGCTGAAGAGGTCTATCATCCGGCTGAAGAGGTCCATCATCGGGCTGAAGTCTCCATCAGCCAATCAGAATTTTCCTACCTTAATTCCGATTGGCTGATAGAATCCTATCAGCCAATCGGAATTCGAGGGACGCCATCTTGGATGACGTCATTTAAAGGAACCGTCATTCGTCGGGAAGTCGTCGGCCAGGATGGATGTTCTGCGTCAGCGGTATGAAGATGGATCCAGAAGAAAGAAGATTGAAGATGCCGCTTGATAGAAGACTTCAGCCGGATGATGGATCTCTTCAGCCCCCGCTTGGATCAAGACTTCAGCCGGATGATGGATCTCTTCAGCGCCCGCTTGGATCAAGACTTCAGCCTGGGTGATGGACCTCTTCAGCCCCCGCTTGGGATTGGATGAAGATTTCGGAGCCTCTTCTGGATGGATCGGTGATACCCGGCATGGTGAAGATAAGGTAGGGAGATCTTCAGGGGCTTAGTGTTAGGTTTATTTAAGGGGGGTTTGGGTTAGATTAGAGGTATGTGGGTGGTGGGTTGTAATGTTGGGGGGGTATTGTATGGTTTTTTTTTACAGGCAAAAGAGCAGAATTCTTTGGGGCATGCCCCGCAAAAGGCCCTTTTAAGGGCTGGTAAGGTAAAAGAGCTTTTCTATTTTTATTTTAGAATAGGGTAGGGCATTTTTTTTATTTTGGGGGGCTTTGTTATTTTATTAGGGGGCTTAGAGTAGGTGTAATTAGCTTAAAATTGTTGTAATATTTTTATAATGTTTGTAAATATTTTTTTTATTTTTTGTAACTTAGTTTTTTTTTATTTTTTGTAACTTAGTTCTTTTTTTATTTTTTGTACTTTAGTTAGTGTATTTATTTGTATTTAATTAATTTATTGATAGTGTAGTGTTAGGTTTAATTGTAACTTAGGTTAGGATTTATTTTACAGGTAATTTTGTAATTATTTTAACTAGGTAGCTATTAAATAGTTATTAACTATTTAATAGCTATTGTACCTGGTTAAAATAAATACAAAGTTGCCTGTAAAATAAATATTAATCCTAAAATAGCTACAATATAATTATAATTTATATTGTAGCTATATTATGGTTTATTTTACAGGTAAGTATTTAGCTTTAAATAGGAATAATTTATTTAATAAGAGTTAATTTATTTTGTTAGATAAAAATTATATTTAACTTAGGGGGGTGTTAGTGTTAGGGTTAGACTTACCTTTAGGGGTTAATAAATTTAATAGAGTAGCGGTGAGGTCCAGTCGGCAGATTAGGGGTTAATACTTGAAGTTAGGTGTCGGTGATGTTAGGGAGGGCAGATTAGGGGTTAATACTATTTATTATAGGATTATTGAGGCGGGAGTGAGGCGGATTAGGGGTTAATAACTTTATTATAGTAGCGGTGAGGTCCGGTCGGCAGATTAGGGGTTAATAAGTGTAGGTAGGTGGCGGCGACGTTAGGGGGGCAGATTAGGGGTTAATAAATATTATGTAGGGGTCTGCGGTGTTAGGGGCAGCAGATTAGGGGTACATAGGGATAACGTAGGTTGCGGCGGTGTGCGGTCGGCAGATTAGGGGTTAAATTTTTTTATTAGAGTGGCGGCGATGTGGGGGGGCCTCGGTTTAGGGGTACATAGGTAGTTTATGGGTGTTAGTGTACTTTAGAGCACAGTAGTTAAGAGCTTTATAAACCGGCGTTAGCCCAGAAAGCTCTTAACTCCTGGCTTTTCTCTGCGGCTGGAGTCTTGTTGTTAGATTTCTAACGCTGACTTCAGCCAAGACTCTAAATACCGGTGTTAGAAAGATCCCATTGAAAAGATAGGATACGCAAATGGCGTAGGGGGATCTGCGGTATGGAAAAGTCGCGGCTGCAAAGTGAGCGTTAGACCCTTTCCTGACTGACTCTAAATACCAGCGGGCGGCCAAAACCAGCGTTAGGAGCCCTTAACGCTGGTTTTGACGGCTAACACAGAACTCTAAATCTAGGCGTATGTTTGGTTTAAACTTAGAATACCAAGAGAAAAAAAGCAAGTTTGATGATGGAAGTAAATTCGGAAGTTGATTAAAATTAAAAGTCCTGTCTGAATAATAAAAAATTGTACTAGACCGTCCCTTTAACTCTTGTATTTTTCTTGTTTTTGAAAACTGGATACTTTTTATTGTTGAGCCAGTTTTCTATCAGTTGTCCCTGCTAGAAATGTGTGTGTTTTGTTTTTTTATTGGTCACCGCATGGATTTTAAACAATTAATTTGAGAGTAAAATAGTTTAGAATTTTTGTTTTCTGTAAAAAGCTAATTAATTTTAGAGACATGTGTTGGTCCCATCTAAATGTTTTTACAAACAAAAGCTTTACAGTACTATTTAATAGCTGCCATATTCAAGTTAAAGTGATTGGCTTCTGCTCCTTTATAAATGGAATATAATGTACATTTTATAAAGATAGTCATTTTCTTGCACAATTTTTTTTTTTTTTTTTTTTTTTTTTTACAAAGGATTCATTTCTTTGAATGTGTTACAACCAGAGCTGTAGCTTGCCCTATACATATGTTAATGTAAATTCCTTCCTGTTTGGGTGTTGGGGGAAGGTGCAAGAGGTAGATGGCAAGGTATATTGTGAGTGTGTGACACACTACTTGGATTTAAAAGCACAAACGTTTTTTTCTTCTTTTTTTTAACATTTTTCACTGTTTAAACTAAAAACATCTGAAGGGTGTTTAATTTAGCTTGCATTTTCAATTTGGTCTATATTTTAGGACTACAAATGTTTTTGTTTTTTTGTTTTTTAAATGCTTGATTTCTGCTCCTTATATACAAAGTTATCTCCTTTACAGAAAGTCTAAGTTGCTTAATTTCTGTTTAGTCTGGTGTTTTATTGCCCTATAGATATGATAATTCCTTGCATTTGGGGCAGGTAAAATAGTCTGGCAAATTATGCTGTGAGAGACACACTATTCTAAGTCTGTTCCCCAGATTTAAAATAAAGAATAATGAGCAGTGGTTAGGAAAACTAAATTTAACTATATTACCACCTCTGCTGGAATGCTGACCTGCTTATAAACAGATCTAATTACTACCCCTTCTAGATGGCTTAACTGCTATGTCATTTGTTGTGTAAAATTAGCATCTCAATAGTATCTTGTACATCTTGTGTTAACATTTAAAAAAAAATAAAAAATACTATGCTGTGAGAGACACACTATTCAGAGTCTGTTCTAGTATATATATATATACTTTATTTTTTATTTTAGTTCTAACGACTATCTGTTAAAAATATCTGGAAAACACTATATTTTACAGGAAATCTGTGATTACTTTAACAATTACATTCATAAATATAATGGTCCATTCCTCATCCCAGAAGCTAAAAACAACAAGTGTGAAAGTGTTTTAGATATACTAACACAGGTATTAACTCTTAAAAAGATTAATAATAATAAAAGAAAATGTATGATAGTGCAGGCAGTGATTTCAACAATAAGGGGATTAACGAACATTGGGCGCGATCCGATATACGGCGTAGTTTGCGGCGCAAGCGAGGGAATCCGCGTCGCCCGCAGTTTCAGCTCGCATCTCAAGCTATCCAATATACGGTGCCGTCAGTTGCTAACGTGCCGTAAGTTGGATAAACCAGCGATGTCCAGAAATCTGCGTAAGTACGAATTTCTGGCGTCGCCAGTGACTTACGCCACGTTAGAAACTGCCGGCGCCTACAAAACCTGACTAAAGTATGAAATCACCCGCACTGTCTAACACGCCTCCTAAGCATAGCCCGACACGTCTAACCCGCCTCCCTAACATAGCCCGACACGTCTAACCCTCTATCCGCTATCCCCCCTCACTATCCTAACAATAAAATATGTATTTACCCCTAAACTGCCGCTCCCGGAACCCGCCGCCAGCTATATTAAATCTATAACCCCCTAAAGTGAGCCCCTAACACTGCCGCCATCTACCTTACCTACCCCCTAAAGTGAGCCCCTACCCCGCCGCCATCTATTTTAAAATTATTAACCCCTAATTTAATCCCCTACCCCGCCGCCATCTATATTAAATTATTTAACCCCTAAAATACTAAACTATCCCTACCACTAAACCTAAGTCTAACCCTACAAATAGCCCTGAAAAGGCCTTTTTGCGTGGCATTACCCCAAAGTAAACTGCTCTTTTGCCAGCCCTTAAAAGGGCTTTTGGTGGGGCTTTGTCACAAAGTAATCAGTTCTTTTGCCTACAATCTAAATCCCCCTACACCGCTGCCACCTATAATAAATGTATTAACCCCTAATCTAATCCCCCTACACCGCCGCCAGCTATATTAACTAGATTAACCCTAATTATATTAGGGTTTATATATTTAATATAATTATTATGTTATATATATTAACTATATTAACCCTAATTATATTAGGGTTAATATAGTTAATATCGTTATTATAATATATATATATATTAAGTATAATAACCCTATCTAACTCTAACATCCCTAACTAAACTCTTATTAAAATAAATCTAATATTAATATTATTAATTAAAATATTCCTATTTAAATCTAAATACTTACCTATAAAATAAACCCTAAGACCTAGATTTGGAGTTTGGCGTTAGCCGTGAAAACCAGCGTTAGAGGCTCCTAACGCTGGTTTTAGGCTACCTCCGGTATTTGGAGTCACTCAAAATAGGGTCTAACGCTCACTTTTCAGCCGCAACTTTTCCATACCGCAGATCCCCTTACGTCAATTGCGTATCCTATCTTTTCAATGGGATCTTTCTAACTCCGGTATTTCGAGTCGTTTCTGAAGTGAGCGTTAGACATCTAACGACAAAACTCCAGCCGCAGGAAAAAAGTCAGTAGTTAAGAGCTTTCTGGGCTAACGCCGGTTTATAAAGCTCTTAACTACTGTACTCTAAAGTACACTAACACCCATAAACTACCTATGTACCCCTAAACCGAGGTCTCCCCACATCGCCGACACTCGAATAAATTTTTTTAACCCCTAATCTGCCGACCGCCACCTACGTTATACTTATGTACCCGTAATCTGCAGCCCCTAACACCGCCGAACCCTATATTATATTTATTAACCCCTAATCTGCCCCCCTCAACGTCGCCTCCATCTGCCTACACTTATTAACCCCTAATCTGCCGAGCGGACCGCACCGCTACTATAATAAAGTTATTAACCCGTAATCCGCCTCACTAACCCTATAATAAATAGTATTAACCCCTAATCTGCCCTCCCTAACATCGCCGACACCTAACTTCAATTATTAACCCCTAATCTGCCGACTGGAGCTCACCGCTACTCTAATAAATGTATTAACCCCTAAAGCTAAGTCTAACCCTAACACTAACATCCCCCTAAGTTAAATATAATTTACATCTAACGAAATAAATTAACTCTTATTAAATAAATTATTCCTATTTAAAGATAAATACAAAGTTACCTGTAAAATAAATCCTAATATAGCTACAATATAAATTATAATTATATTATAGCTATTTTAGGATTTATATTTATTTTACAGGTAACTTTGTATTTATTTTAACCAGGTACAATAGCTATTAAATAGTTAAGAACTATTTAATAGCTAAAATAGTTAAAATAATTACAAAATTACCTGTAAAATAAATACTAACCTAAGTTACAATTAAACCTAACACTACACTATCAATAAATTAATTAAATAAACTACCTACAATTACCTACAATTAACCTAACACTACACTATCAATACATTAATTAAATACAATTCCTACAAATAAATACAATTAAATAAACTAGCTAAAGTACAAAAAATAAAAAAGAACTAAGTTACAAAAAATAAAAAAATATTTACAAACATAAGAAAAATATTACAACAATTTTAAACTAATTACACCTACTCTAAGCCCCCTAATAAAACAACAAAGCCCCCCAAAATAAAAAATGCCCTACCCTATTCTAAATTAATAACGTTAAAAGCTCTTTTACCTTACCAGCCCTGAACAGGGCCCTTTGCGGGGCATGCCCCAAAGAATTCAGCTCTTTTGCCTGTAAAAAAACCCATACAATACCCCCCCCCAACATTACAACCCACCACCCACATACCCCTAATCTAACCCAAACCCCCCTTAAATAAACCTAACACTAAGCCCCTGAAGATCATCCTACCTTGTCTTCACCTCACCAGGTATCACCGATCCGTCCTGGCTCCAAAATCTTCATCCAACCCAAGCGGGGGTTGGCGATCCATCATCCGGTGGCTGAAGAGGTCCAGAAGAGGCTCCAAAGTCTTCATCCTATCCGGGAAGAAGAGTAGATCCGGACCGGCAACCATCATCTTCCAAGCGGCATCTTCTATCTTCATCCGATGAGGACCGGCTCCATCCTGAAGACCTCCGACGCGGACCCATCTTCATCCGGCGACGTCCAACTGAAGAATGAAGGTTCCTTTAAGGGACGTCATCCAAGATGGCGTCCCTCGAATTCTGATTGGCTGATAGGATTCTATCAGCCAATCGGAATTAAGGTAGGAATATTCTGATTGACTGATGGAATCAGCCAATCAGAATCAAGTTCAATCCAATTGGCTGATCCAATCAGCCAATCAGATTGAGCTCGCATTCTATTGGCTGTTCCGATCAGCCAATAGAATGCGAGCTCAATCTAATTGGCTGATTGGATCAGCCAATCGGATTGAACTTGATTCTGATTGGCTGATTCCATCAGCCAATCAGAATATTCCTACCTTAATTCCGATTGGCTGATAGAATCCTATCAGCCAATCGGAATTCGAGGGACGCCATCTTGGAACCTTCATTCTTCAGTTGGACGTCGCCGGATGAAGATGGGTCCGCGTCGGAGGTCTTCAGGATGGAGTCGGTCCTCATCGGATGAAGATAGAAGATGCCGCTTGGAAGATGATGGTTGCCGGTCCGGATCTACTCTTCTTCCCGGATAGGATGAAGACTTTGGAGCATCTTCTGGACCTCTTCAGCCACCGGATGATGGATCGCCAACCCCCGCTTGGGTTGGATGAAGATTTTGGAGCCAGGATGGATCGGTGATACCTGGTGAGAAGAAGACAAGGTAGGATGATCTTCAGGGGCTTAGTGTTAGGTTTATTTAAGGGGGGTTTGGGTTAGATTAGGGGTATGTGGGTGGTGGGTTGTAATGTTGGGGGGGGTATTGTATGGTTTTTTTTTACAGGCAAAAGAGCTGAACTTCTTGGGGCATGCCCCGCAAAGGGCCCTGTTCAGGGCTGGTAAGGTAAAAGAGCTTTTAACTTTATTAATTTAGAATAGGGTAGGGCATTTTTTATTTTGGGGGGCTTTGTTGTTTTATTAGGGGGCTTAGAGTAGGTGTAATTAGTTTAAAATTGTTGTAATATTTTTCTTATGTTTGTAAATATTTTTTTATTTTTTGTAACTTAGTTCTTTTTTATTTTTTGTACTTTAGCTAGTTTATTTAATTGTATTTATTTGTAGGAATTGTATTTAATTAATTTATTGATAGTGTAGTGTTAGGTTAATTGTAGGTAATTGTAGGTAGTTTATTTAATTAATTTACTGATAGTGTAGTGTTAGGTTTAATTGTAACTTAGGTTAGTATTTATTTTACAGGTAATTTTGTAATTATTTTAACTATTTTAGCTATTAAATAGTTCTTAACTATTTAATAGCTATTGTACCTGGTTAAAATAAATACAAAGTTACCTGTAAAATAAATATAAATCCTAAAATAGCTATAATATAATTATAATTTATATTGTAGCTATATTAGGATTTATTTTACAGGTAAGTATTTATCTTTAAATAGGAATAATTTATTTAATAAGAGTTAATTAATTTCGTTAGATGTAAATTATATTTAACTTAGGGGGGTGTTAGTGTTAGGGTTAGACTTAGCTTTAGGGGTTAATACATTTATTAGAGTAGCGGTGAGCTCCAGTCGGCAGATTAGGGGTTAATAATTGAAGTTAGGTGTCGGCGATTTTAGGGAGGGCAGATTAGGGGTTAATACTATTTATTATAGGGTTAGTTAGGCGGATTAGGGATTAATAACTTTATTATAGTAGTGGTGCGGTCCGCTCGGCAGATTAGGGGTTAATAAGTGTAGGCAGATGGAGGCGACGTTGAGGGGGGCAGATTAGGGGTTAATAAATATAATATAGGGGTCGGCGGTGTTAGGGGCTGCAGATTAGGGGTACATAGGGATAATGTAAGTAGCGGCGGTTTACGGAGCGGCAGATTAATATGCATGGGTCAGCGATAGCTGGGGCGGCAGATTAGGGGTTAATAAGTGTAAGGCTAGGGGTGTTTAGACTCGGGGTACATGTTAGGGTGTTAGGTGCAGACGTAGAAGTGTTTCCCCATAGCAAACAATGGGGCTGCGTTAAGAGCTGAACGCGGCTTTTTTGCAGGTGTTATGTTTTTTTTCAGCTCAAACAGCCCCATTGTTTCCTATGGGGGAATCGTGCACGAGCACGTTTTTGAGGCTGGCCGCGTCCGTAAGCAACTCTGGTATTGAGAGTTGAAGCTGCGTTACAAATGCTCTACGCTCCTTTTTTGGAGCCTAACGCAGCCTTTTTGTGGACTCTCAATACCAGAGTTATTTTTATGGTGCGGCCAGAAAAAAGCCGGCGTTAGTTTTTCGGGTCGTTACCGACAAAACTCCAAATCTAGCCGTAAGATAGCTACAATGTAATTAATAATTACATTGTAGCTATTTTAGGGTTTATATTTATTTTACAGGTAACTTGGTATTTATTTTAACTAGGTACAATAGCTATTAAATAGTTAATAACTATTTAATAGCTACCTAGTTAAAATAATTACCAATTTACCTGTAAAATAAATCCTAACCTAAGTTACAAATACACCTACACTATCAATAAATTAAATAAACTGTTCCGATCAGCCAATAGAATGCAAGCTCAATCTGATTGGCTGATTGGTTCAGCCAATCGGATTGAACTTGAATCTGATTCGCTGATTCAATCAGCCAATCAGATTTTTCTACCTTAATTCCGATTGGCTGATAGAATCCTATCAGCCAATCGGAATTCAACGGACGCAATCTTGGATGACGTCATTTAAAGGTAACTCATTCGTCATTCAGTCGTCGGCCGGGATGGATGCTCCGCGTTGGAGGAGCGAAGAAAGAATATTGAAGATGCCGCTTGATGGAAGATGCTGCCGGATGGAAGAAGACTTTGCTGCCGCTTGGATAAAGACATCGCCGGGATGAAGACTTCTTCTTTGCCGCTTGGATAAAGATATCGCCGGGATGAAGACTTCTTCTTTGCCGCTTGGATAAAGACATCGCCCGGATCGGATGAGGAGTTCGGCCCGGTTGGGTGAAGACAAGGTAGGGAGATCTTCAGGGGGGTAGTGTTAGGTTTATTTAAGGGGGGTTTGGGTTAGATTAGGGGTATGTGGGTGGTGGGTTGTAATGTTGGGGGGTGGTATTGTGTTTTTTTTTCAGGCAAAAGAGCAGTTTTCTTTGGGGCATGCCCCGCAAAAGGCCCTTTTAAGTGCTGGTAAGGTAAAAGAGCTTTGGACTTGTTTAATTTAGAATAGGGTAGGGCATTTTTTTTATTTTGGGGGGCTTTATTATTTTATTAGGGGGCTTAGAAAAGGTGTAATTAGCTTAAAAATCTTGTAATCTTTTTTTTATTTTATGTAATTTAGTGTTTGTTTTTTTTTGTAATTTAGTTTAGTTTATTTAATTGTATTTTTAGATAGATGTTTGTAGTTTATTTAATTTATTGATAGTGTAGGTGTATTTGTAACTTAGGTTAGGATTTATTTTACAGGTAATTGGGTAATTATTTTAACTAGGTAGCTATTAAATAGTTAATAACTATTTAATAGCTATTATACCTAGTTAAAATAATTAACAATTTACCTGTAAAATAAATATAAACCCTAACATAGCTACAATGTAATTATTAATTATATTGTAGCTATCTTAGGGTTTATTTTATAGGTAAGTATTTAGATTTAAATAGGAATATTTTAGTTTATAATATGAATTAGATTTATTTAATAAGAATTAAGTTAGGGGTGTTAGGGTTAGATAGAGTTAATATAAATACTATAGTAACTATATTAACTATATTAACCTTAATATAATTAGGGTTAATATAGTTAATATATAATGTAATAACTATATTAACTATAATATACTTAGGGTTAATATAGATAATATAGCTGGCGGCGGGGTAGGTAGATTAAATTAGGGTTAATAATTTTAATATAGATGGCGGCGGTGTAAGGGGCTTACATTAGGGGTTAATACTATTAATATAGTTGGCGGTGGTGTAGGGAGGTCAGGTTATAGGGCAAAAGAGCTGTTTACTTTTGGGGCAAAGCCCCGCAAAAGGCCCTTTTAAGGGTTGGTAATAGAGATAATTATTTTAGGGGAATTAGATTAGGGGTTAATAATATTAATATAGCTGGCGGCGGTATAGGGGGATTAGATTAGGGGTTAATAATTTTTATATAGGTGGCGGTGGTGTAAGGGGTCAGATCAGGGGATAGATAAGGTAGATGGCGGCGGTGTAAGGGGTTCACATTAGGGGATAGATCAGATAGATGGCCGCGGTTTTAGGGGTTCACATTAGGGGATAAATCAGTTAGATGGTGGCGGTTTTAGGGGCTCACAGTAGGGGGTTAGTTTATGTAGATGGCGGCGGGGTCCGGGAGCGGCGGTTTAGGGGTTAAATACTTTATTAGGGATTGCGGCGGGGGATCGTGGTTGACAGGTAGATAGACATTGCGCATGCGTTAGGTGTTAGGTTTTATTTTGCAGGTAGTTTAGGTAGTTACGGGGCTCCAATAGTCAGCGTAAGGCTTCTTATGGCTGCTTTTTGTAGCGAGGTGAAAATGGAGTAAGATTTCTCCATTTTTGCCACGTAAGTCCTTAAGCTGTATATTGGATACCAAACTGCGCTCGTTTGGTATACCGGCCTATGGCCCAAAAAACTACGGGCGACGGCAGAAATATACGAGCGTAACTTCTAGGTTATGCCGTATATAGGATACCAAACCAGCGCAAATATTGGCGTCGCCAGCTTTTGCGGGCGACGATTTTTATCGGATCGAGCTCATTATTGGAGACCTGACAGAGCAAAATAAAGATCTTAAATTAAAGTTAGAAAAAACACAGTCTGATAGAGATTGTATTAAACTTTCTGCTTTAACTAACACCATGCAGATCGGTAAATTACAACGTCAATTAAAATTAACAGAGCACAGCAATAACGAATACTCAAACAAAATTACTGAGTTACAGATGAAAATTGAACAAAAAGAAAAAATAATTAGTGATATTTCTGGGAACAATGCAGATAGTGATAACTTACTGCCACAAAGGAAAGAGCCAAAACAAGTAGTAAAACAAGATAAAATGCAAATGGGCCCCACTAAAAACCCAAGTTCTGTTCCAATTGCCCCTGTCATAATTTCTGAGAATTTTAACAACCTGAAAGTTCCTACAGGTTTTTCAAATCAGACTAGGCCAATGACTGTAGCAGATAAAGACATTTTTAAGAAATGGTGGGGCACATTCCCCACAAACAGCTTTAATAACTTTTCACATTGGTTTCACAAGGGAACTGGAAAAGCCATAAAATTAGGTATGAGCATGCTGGAATGGACAGAATTGCTTCAAGATGCCATGGGCCCCTATGCCAACAGGTTATTAGGATTCAATTCAAGTATATGTGATCAGGCTGGCAGGATAGCTAAAACCTTTTTCAATTTTACCAGTCTAGAAAAAGAGATTAGTGAAATTACCATGAGACCACTAGATGGGCCATTTGAAGTAGCAAAAAGAGTTTTATTCTGGTGTGTGCTGCACCAGCCACAGACCCAAATGGTCTGGGGGTCACCAGCTCACATACAGAGGGTACTTGAAGCTCTCCCCAGAAAATATCAGGATTTTGTAAAGCTGTATGATCCAAACTCCACAAACCTAGATATGGTGCTCACTAGAGCTGAGAAGTGGTGGAATCATCACCCATACACCATTAAGGCAATTTCTGCAGTGAAGCAGTCAATGGAGAACAATCTGACTATTCACAGGCAGGAATTAGAGAGGGGCAACAGGAGACATGTTTGGGGATATCAGAATAGTAAAGGATCAAATACAGCAAACTGGAGAGACAGGAATTTAAATGGCGATATTAACAGAGGAGAAAATTGGAGGCTGAGGTCAAATGAGATAAACAATAAGGCCAACTTAAGTTATTGGGAACTGAAAAAAAAAAAAACAGGAGAATGTGAGATCAAATTGGGTTTCTAAAGAAGCAACTGACAGAGCTGGAGGGCTCAAATTAAATCATTCATTTTTGTTTATAAGCATTTTCTTTTTGCAGTACATTTGTATCGTGTAATGTGTACTTTAGTTTTAAGTTCAATTAATAATTTTAAGTGTTTTTCATTATTAAGTTTTAAATGCCAATATTTAGAATGCATAGTTAATTGATGCATTCTCTTTCTAAAAAAACAATAACAGATACCTCCATTGTGATTAATTTTGGGAGGCGACATGCAATACCATTTCTATGTAAACTGTCTGAAGTCTTATCTTGCAGGAAGAAAACCAATGAAGATAGAAGGCTTCTCACCTTTCCTTCCAGTTTTCCCCTAATAACACATATTATAGATTGTTGTTTTTCAGGTGTCTTCAGGACTGATCTTACCATGAAGCTATGATGGTGGCGTTGGACAAATTAAATAAGTATAATGTATCACAATGGAGATGTAAAATGGTGCATTAGGCCAAAATAATATATATATATATATATATATATATATATATATATATATATATATATATATATATATATATATATATATATATATATATATATATATATATATATATATATATATATATATAGCATAAAGGTAAATAATCATATAAATCAAGCAACCTAAGTAAAGTAAGGGTGCGAGTGGGATGATGCAATAACAGAGGCACTTTCCAACTTGAAGTTAATAACTGTGAATGTGGTTTCTACTGCAGATGGAGTGTTGTAGTGTGAAGTAAATATATGCCTTGTTTTAATCTTTCTTCATTCCTTTGAGGGTCTTGGAAAAAAACTAAGTGGTTCAAAGAGAGATATTTGGTAAAGCAAAAGCAAGGACCAGATGCCAAAAGCAAGGACCAGATGCCAAAAGATGACAACAAAGAACTTCAGTGAACCATTATAACTTTTGTTTTACAGGCACAATTCACACTTTATTAATAAAGATTTTACTACACGCATACCCATCTAGTGTACCCACACTCACACACTCATACATGAACTTTTCCCAATTTTAAAAACCATTGTATAAATGTTGCTAATGGGGTTTAGCATAGGATTTTGTGTTTCTATGTATAATTTTAAATTAATTTTTCTAATGAATTGTATAAAGTTACACTAGGAATTGACAGTCCTAGGAAAGTACAGAAGAGCTCATATCGCCGAGTCTTAAGGGATGGTGGGAGAATTTTTCCTGTAAGGTTTTCGCTCCCACTGTGTTCTTCTGTACTAGTGGGTATAACTAGAAAACGGGGCAACATAGGAGAAGAAAAAGTGAGGGAATGTGGTGACATTTTATCACAGGAATATTGGAATATAGCTCACAGATTTTATAACTGGCAATTCACATAGCGGGTTTATTCAAGTAGTTCTTTTGTCTAGTGTCTGTCTAGGTGGGACACTCCCAATGGCCTGTGAGTGGCATTTGAAAGGCCACTCCCTTTTGAATTGGGGTATAAAATACTGTAACACCAGAACCTCTGTCTCTCTTCTTATCTTGGGCATGATGTAAAGATGGCTGACACTCTTACACCTCTCATACATAATCCATCCTTACCCTCATACACCTATCATACATTATCCATCCTTACCCACTTACACCTCTCATACATAATCCATCCTTACCCACTTACACCTATCATACAAAATCCATCCTTACCCAATTACACCTATCATACATAATCCATACTTACCCTCTTACACCTATCATACATAATCCATCCTTACCCTCTTACACCTATCATACATAATCCATCCTCACCCTCTTACACCTATCATACATAATCCATCCTTACCCTCTTACACCTATCATACATAATCCATACTTACCCTCTTACACCTATCATACATAATCCATCCTTACCCTCTTACACCTATCATACATAATCAATCCTTACCCTCTTACACCTATCATACATAATCCATCCTTACCCTCTTACACCTATCATACATAATCCATCCTGACCATCTTACACCTATCATACATAATCCATCCTTACCCTCTTACACCTATCATACATAATCCATACTTACCCTCTTACACCTATCATACATAATCCATCCTTACCCTCTTACACCTATCATACATAATCAATCCTTACCCTCTTACACCTATCATACATAATCAATCCTTACCCTCTTACACCTATCATACATAATCCATCCTTACTCTCTTACACCTATCATACATAATCTATCCTTACCCTCTTACACATATCATACATAATACATCCTTACCCTTTTACACCTATCATACATAATCCATCCTTACCCTCTTATCCCTATCATACATAATCCATCCTTACCCTCTTACACCTATCATACATAATCCATCCTTACCCTCTTACACCTATCATACATAATCCATCCTTACCCTCTTACACCTATCATACATAATCCATCCTTACCCTCTTACACCTATCATACATATTCCATCCTTACCCTCTTACACCTATCATACATAATCCATCTTTACCCTCTTACACCTATCATACATAATCCATCCTTACACCTATCATACATAATCCATCCATACCTTCTTACACCTATCATACATAATCCATCCTTACACTCTTACACTTATCATACATAATCCATCCTAGACCTCTTAAACCTATCATACATAATCCATCCTTACCCTCTCATCCCTATCATATATAATCCATCCTTACCCTCTTACACCTATCATACATAATCCATCCTTACCCTCTTATCCCTATCATACATAATCCATTCTTACCCACTTACACTTATCATATATAATCCATCCTTACCCTCTTACACCTATTATACACAATCCATCCTTACCCTCTTACACCTATCATACATGATCCATCCTTACCCACTTACACCTATCCTACATAATCCATCCTTACCCTCTTACACCTATCATACATTACCCATCCTTACCCTCTTACACCTATCATACATAATCGATCCTTATCTTCTTACACCTCTCATACATAATCCATCCGTACCCTTTTACACCTATAATACATAATCCATCCTTATCCTCTTACACCTATCATACATAATCCATCCTTACCTTCTTACACCTATCATACATAATCCATCCTTACCCTCTTACACCTATCATACGTAATCCATCCTTACCATCTTACACCTATCATACATAATCCATCCTTACCCTATTATCCCTATCATACATAATCCATCCTTTCCCACTTACACCTATTATACATAATTCATCCATACCCTCTTACACCTATCATACATAATCCATCCTTACCCTCTTACACCTATCATACATAATCCATCCTTACCCTCTTACACCTATCATACATAATCCATCCTTACCCTCTTACACCTATCATACATAATCCATCCTTACCCTCTTACATCTATCATACATAATCCATCCTTACCCTCTAACACCTATCATACATAATCCATCCTTACCCTCTTACCCCTATCATACATAATCAATCCTCACCCTCTAACACCTATGATACATAATCCATCCTTACCCTCTTATCCCTATCATACATAATCCATCTTTACCCTCTTATCCCTATCATACATAATCCATTCTTACCCTCTTATCCCTATCATACATAATCCATCCTTACCCTTTTACACCTATCATACATAATCCATCCTTACCCTCTTACACCTCTCATACATAATCCATCCTTACTCTCTTACACCTATCATACATAATCCATCCTTACCCTCTTACACCTATCATACATAATCCATCCTTACCCTCTTACACCTATCATACATAATCCATCCTTACTCTCTTACACCTATCATACATAATCTATCCTTACCCTCTTACACCTATCATACATAATCCATCCTTACCCTCTTACACCTATCATACATAATCCATCCTTACCCTCTTATCCCTATCATATATAATCCATCCTTACCCTCTTACACCTATTATACATAATCCATCCTTACCCTCTTATCCCTATCATACATAATCCATCCTTACCCACTTACACCTATCATACATAATCCATCCTTACCCTCTTACACCTATTATACATAATCTATCCTTACCCTCTTACACCTATAATACATGATCCATCCTTACCCTCTTATCCCTATCATACATAATCCATCCTTACCCACTTACACCTATCATACATAATCCATCCTTACCCTCTTACACCTATCATACATAATCCATCCTTACCCTCTTACATCTATAATACATAATCCATTCTTACTCTCTTACACCTATCATACATAATCCATCCTTACCCTCTTACATCTATCATACGTAATCCATCCTTACTCTCTTACATTCATCATACATAATCCATCCTTACCCTCTTACACCTATCATACATAATCCATCCTTACTCTTTTACCCCTATCATACATAATCCATCCTTACCCTCTTATCCCTATCATATATAATCCATCCTTACCCTCTTACACCTATTATACATAATCCATCCTTACCCTCTTATCCCTATCATACATAATCCATCCTTACCCACTTACACCTATCATACATAATCCATCCTTACCCTCTTACACCTATTAGTGTAGTCTTCTCAAAAGTGACTACACCAAAAGCTTTTGAAAAAAAAGAGATTATAGTGGGGTAGGAAGGGGCGCTGAACCGCAATCTGTAAATGTATATAACTAAGACCTTTGCATTAATTTATATTTAGTTGGGGTAGAGAATACCAATATAAAATCTTATATGAGGTGTGATGGTAAAATAAAATAAAATAATATAATATAATAATCTTCTATCTTTTAGTTGGGGTAGAGAATACCAATAATATGAGGTTCAAGGTGTGATGATAAAATAACTTAGTAAAAAGAAAGACAGCGCCTCATAGTGCAAGTGGGTTCCAACAGTAATGGGTCACAGTGAGAGAATAACAAGTGGTAATATACTCACAAGGATATTGGCACCTTTGTTCAAAGAGGTGCAAATGAGCAGACTGACATTTAAATCAGCAGTCAGTACGCTGGAGCCGAATGGATTCAAGTTTCCTGGATGGGCCGCTGTGGACTCTCCTCCGTGAGTGAAAGCAGGATCCTCTGGTGTTGTGCTGTATAAGCAAACAGCAAGCGGTTGGTCTCTGCGTATAGTAAACGCTGGAGACAGGAATGTTTGAAAGGGCATCCCTCCAAATAGTCGGAGAAATAGTGCTGTCTAAAAATGACAGATAAAACTTGGCAGGCAGAATAAAAAGCAAGTAATGCTGTAGTAAATAAAGTTAAAAACACTTTATTATGAGAGCTTAGGACGCATTTCTCGGCCACAAGCTCCTGGCCGTTTCATCAGGTAAAATGTATTACACATGTGGTTACAAAGAACATTTAAAAAGCCTGCCAATATGTTTGATTGGTCACAGTCTAACCAATCCCAAAACAGTATGGTTTGAAAAGTAACAATGTTTGAACACATAGTATATAGTTAGCAAAGAAAATAAGTTACAATACCAGATGGTGTATCTATATACATATACTGTGTATATGGTGTATCTATATACAGTACTGTGGATGACTTCACAACACATCTATATGAAGGCATAATACATACTAATGTGAAAACAAAATCATCTTTCTCCCCCCCTGGACAAAATCCTTATATAGAGGTCTTCCAGAACTTAGTTCTGGAGGATTTCGAAAAAATTAAAAAGAAAAGCTCTAAAAAGAATTTCTCAAAAGACAGGGTGAGAAAATAGCTATCCAGTCCCTTGCCAACAATCCAGATATAATAATTCGTGATGCCGATAAGGGGGGAGGCATTATTGTTCAAGACCTAACAGAGTACCTCCAAGAGGCAGATAGGATTCTTAAGGACACAGAATACTATAAAGTTCTATTTTACAATCCCACTACACAATTTCTCACATTATATCAATCTTTAATCAATAAAGGAGTCACAAATAATATTCTCAATAAAGATGAACATAGATTTTTGAAAGTCAGTAATCCGAGTGTGGCCCACTATTACCACTTACCAAAAATCCATAAAAGCTTATCTAATCCTCCAGGTCGCCCTATTATTGCTGGCATTGATAACCTTACTTATAATCTATCATATTACGTTGACATTTTTTTACAGAAATATGTTTTAGGTTTGAAATCATACATTAAAGATAGTACAGATCTTTTAAATAAGATTCAAAATTTCAAAAATACAGGTGACCCCATATGGATTTCATGTGACGTCAGTGCATTATATTCAAATATAGCACACAATTTGGGTTTACTAACCACTTCAGTTTTTTTGAACCGTGATTTATTTATGCCTGAAATACAGAAAGAATTTATTTTAGAATGCATTGAGTTTATTCTCAAACATAATTATTTTATTTATCAGGATGTTTATTATTTACAGATCAAGGTTACGGCCATGGGCACCAGATTCGCCCCCAGCTTCGCCAATTTGTTTATGGGCATTTTTGAGGAATCATATATTTACAACTCCTCAGCCGGGGCGAGTCTGGTGTTCTATGGCCGCTACATTGATGATTTGATTTTCATTTGGAGGGGCGACCTAATATCAGCACACATCTTTACAGAATCCTTAAATAAAAATGGCATGGGCCTGACCTTCACAGCCAATATCAATTCAGAAACAATAGACTTTTTAGACCTTACTTTGAGCTGGGACACAGATGGCAATTTAAGTTCAAAAACATTTTTTAAAAAAGTCGATAACAACAGTTATTTAGATTACACAAGCAATCATCACAAAAAATGGTTACACAACATTCCATACAGCCAATTTGAAAGGATAAAATGCAATTATTCAGATATGACTCTCTTTGAAAAACAGAGTCATATAATATATGAAAGATTCATTGAGAAAGGTTATCCTCCTGATCTTCTAGACAATTGTCTTAATAAAGTTAGAGATCTAGATAGAGACAAATTATTGAACAAAAACAAACTAACCAAAAATAAAGATGAAAATTATTCTTCAGAACCCTTGTTCATAACCCAATATAATTCCAACTATACACAGATACAGGGAGCCATCAACAAACATTGGCATATCATTAGGAAAGACCCGGTTTTAAAAACACTTGTGGGAGACCATCCAAAGATTGTATATACTAGAGCACCGACACTTAGGAGTAAACTGGCACCGAGCAAAAAGGTTAAACACACGTCATGTAATTCACAACTGACGATAAAACAGAAAACCATCCCCTCTTTTTTGGACAGAATAGGAGTTTACAAATGTGGACAAAAGAAGTGCAACACATGCAAAGTTATAACATCTGGGAAAAAGACCTTTCAATCATTTGTTAGTGGAGAAGTTTTTACTATCAGTAGATTCATGAATTGCAATTCAGTATATGTAGTATACGTTCTGGAGTGCTGCTGTGGAATCCAGTACATAGGCCGCACCTCCAGGAAAGCCAAGGTACGCTGGGGGGAACATTGGCGTAACTGTAAAAACTGTACCAAAAAGAAGATAAAGCATAGCATTCCAGGACATTGCTTAAATAAGCATAAGGGAAATTTTGATATTTTCAAATTTTACCCTATCGATTATATTCCACCTTCCACAGACTACAATAGAATTATTCAGTTAAGGATCCGTGAAACCTTTTGGATCCACAAATTAAAAACCCTACACCCATTTGGTCTCAATTCCAATTTAGATCTAGCAGCATTCAACTAAAACACCTTCTAATATTCCCACTTACTGGCCCTTTTTACTCATATATTATAATTTTAGCAGTTCATGCTTATTCTTCAAAACCAACATCATCACTCAACCACTACCTACCTAACGCTATAACACTATTTCCAGTTTTACCTCCACATTCCCCTCCCCCCCCTCTTTATAATTTCATTTTAGTCTCATTTTCCATATAAATACTTCTATCCTTTTGGATTTAACAAAATATCACACTTTTTTCCCTTGTGAAACAATCAAATAAATTCTAGTATTATGTGGCATCATTTTTTGTCCGATACTACATTTACGGAATCGAGTATTAGGTGTAACTATTGTCCATGACTCAAAATCAGATACTACATACTCTTACAGCGGCGCATGCTGTCAGGTTTCCAATATTATCCACACAACATCAACATAACAACGAATGGTGGTTCTTTCATGTCCCTTGGCACATTTTCTAACTAAAGACTGTTTTATAGTTTACTGTTTTTTAAAATACATTAGTAGTTGTATATATTCGGATATAGGACATATGAGAGAAATATGTCATGTGACAGGTGAAGCACCGCTGTTACTGGCTTCTGGCACACTTACATACAGCTTTTAATTAACTCATCGTTATATTTAGAAATCCTATGGACAGGAAGAAAAATACTTCCCCCATTTTTACTTTGTTCTTATTTTTTACATTTATTTTTTACACAGTTTTTATTGCTTTCATTTTTTATTCTTTATAGATCCATTATGGAGAAAAGATTTGGATTCATTCTTCAGATCAAATGCATTTTATTTAGAATCACATACATTTATGGTTATATATATCTATATATATGTCGACAATATTCACACTCAGTATTTATTAGATCAAACATATATTATTTAGGATCGCAGAATCTTTGTCATATGTATATAGATACACCAGCTGGTATTGTAACTATATACTATGTGTTCAAACATTGTTACTTTTCAAACCATACTGTTTTGGGATTGGTTAGACTGTGACCAATCAAACATATTGGCAGGATTTTTAAATGTTCTTTGTAACCACATGTGTAATACATTTTACCTGATGAAACGGCCAGGAGCTTGTGGCCGAGAAACGCGTCCTAAGCTCTCATAATAAAGTGTTTTTAACTTTATTTACTACAGCATTACTTGCTTTTTATTCTGCCTGCCAAGTTTTATCTGTCATTTTTAGACAGCACTATTTCTCCGACTATTTGGAGGGCTGCCCTTTCAAGCATTCCTGTCTCCAGCGTTTACTATACGCAGAGACTAACCGCTTGCTGTTTGCTTATACAGCACAACACCAGAGGATCCTGCTTTCACTCACGGAGGAGAGTCCACAGCGGCCCATCCAGGAAACTTGAATCCATTCGGCTCCAGCGTACTGACTGCTGATTTAAGTGTCAGTCTGCTCATTTGCACCTCTTTCAACAAAGGTGCCAATATCCTTGTGAGTATATTACCACTTGTTATTCTCTCACTGTGACCCATTACTGTTGGAACCCACTTGCACTATGAGGCGCTGTCTTTCTTTTTACTATTTCTAGAGACTGTGTTTTGATCAGACATATCAAAGACTAGCTGCCTGCTGTACTGTGAATCCTTCCGGCTCCAAACATTTACACTGCGATAAGGACTTCAAAAACCCTGTTTCAGAGACATTGATACTTGTTGTCATCACTCTCCAGCACTTCATTTTACGGGACACTTATCACGATAAGCTATTTTTTCTATATAAACAATTGTTTGATTATAAGTATATTTATTTATTATATTTTTTTGTTTTTTGTTTTTCCATATATTTTTTCTTTTTATGTGAATTGATTTAATCACCGTAGCTTTTGAATTTTACACCTATTACATTGGTATTATCTCTTATATTCTTTTGCACATCACATATTATTGTTCTAGCAAACTTCATCCACATCACTTTATAATATTCTTTCACAATCAATATGAGTATTTAATCCATTCTCATACCACATTCCCATTTTCTCTTACACACCCCTCACATCATCATCTTTTTCATATTTATTTTTACACCAGAAACACATTAGGCGCATGCTATTACCTATTCGCCAATTGGTATTTTTTCACTTAAAATAAATTAGTATAATAATCTTCTATCTTTGCAGTGATAATACAATGGCCTAGATTTGGAGTTTGGCGGTAGATGGGCTGTTAACGCTCCGCGGGCTTTTTTCTGGCCGCACCATAAATTTAACTCTGGTATCGAGAGTTCAAACAAATGCTGCGTTAGGCTCCAAAAAAGGAGCGTAGAGCATTTTTACCGCAAATGCAACTCTCGATACCAGAGTTGCTTACGGACGCGGCCGGCCTCAAAAACGTGCTCGTGCACGATTCTCCCATAGGAAACAATGGGGCTGTTTGAGCTGAAAAAAAACCTAACACCTGCAAAAAAGCAGCGTTCAGCTCCTAACGCAGCCCCATTGTTTCCTATGGGGAAACACTTCCTACGTCTGCACCTAACACTGTAACATGTACCCCGAGTCTAAACACCCCTAACCTTACACTTATTAACCCCTAATCTGCCGCACCCGCTATCGCTGACCCCTGCATTACACTTTTAACCCCTAATCTGCCGCTCCGTAAACCGCCGCAACCTACGTTATCCCTATGTACCCCTAATCTGCTGCCCTAACATCGCCGACCCCTATGTTATATTTATTAACCCCTAATCTGCCCCCCACAACGTCGCCGACACCTACCTACACTTATTAACCCCTAATCTGCCGAGCGGACCTGAGCGCTACTATAATAAAGTTATTAACCCCTAATCCGCCTCACTAACCCTATCATAAATAGTATTAACCCCTAATCTGCCCTCCCTAACATCGCCGACACCTACCTTCAATTATTAACCCCTAATCTTCCGATCGGAGCTCACCGCTATTCTAATAAATGTATTAACCCCTAAAGCTAAGTCTAACCCTAACACTAACACCCCCCTAAGTTAAATATAATTTACATCTAACGAAATAAATTAACTCTTATTAAATAAATTATTCCTATTTAAAGCTAAATACTTACCTGTAAAATAAATCCTAATATAGCTACAATATAAATTATAATTATATTATAGCTATTTTAGGATTAATATTTATTTTACAGGCAACTTTGTATTTATTTTAACCAGGTACAATAGCTATTAAATAGTTAAGAACTATTTAATAGCTACCTAGTTAAAATAATAACAAATTTACCTGTAAAATAAATCCTAACCTAAGTTACAAATAAACCTAACACTACCCTATCAATAAAATAATTAAATAAACTACCTACAATTACCTACAATTAACCTAACACTACACTATCAATAAATTAATTAAACACAATTGCTACAAATAAATACAATTAAATAAACTAGCTAAAGTACAAAAAATAAAAAAGAACTAAGTTACAAAAAATAAAAAAATATTTACAAACATAAGAAAAATATTACAGCCCCCTAATAAAATAACAAAGCCCCCCAAAATAAAAAATTCCCTACCCTATTCTAAATTAAAAAAGTTACAAGCTCTTTTACCTTACCAGCCCTGAACAGGGCCCTTTGCGGGGCATGCCCCAAGAAGTTCAGCTCTTTTGCCTGTAAAAAAAAACATACAATACCCCCCCCCAACATTACAACCCACCACCCACATACCCCTAATCTAACCCAAACCCCCCTTAAATAAACCTAACACTAATCCCCTGAAGATCTTCCTACCTTGTCTTCACCATCCAGGTATCACCGATCCGTCCTGGCTCCAAGATCTTCATCCAACCCAAGCGGGGGTTGGCGATCCATAATCCGGTGCTGAAGAGGTCCAGAAGAGGCTCCAAAGTCTTCCTCCTATCCGGCAAGAAGAGGACATCCGGACCGGCAAACATCTTCACAAGCGGCATCTTCGATCTTCTTCCATCCGGAGCGAAGCGGCAGGATCCTGAAGACCTCCAGTGCGGAACATCCATCCGGACCGACGACTGAACGACGAATGACTGTTCCTTTAAGGGACGTCATCCAAGATGGCGTCCCTCGAATTCCGATTGGCTGATAGGATTCTATCAGCCAATCGGAATTAAGGTAGGAATTTTCTGATTGGCTGATGGAATCAGCCAATCAGAATCTAGTTCAATCCGATTGGCTGATCCAATCAGCCAATCAGATTGAGCTCGCACTCTATTGGCTGTTCCGATCAGCCAATAGAATGCGAGCTCAATCTGATTGGCTGATTGGATCGGCCAATCGGATTGAACTAGATTCTGATTGGCTGATTCCATCAGCCAATCAGAAAATTCCTACCTTAATTCCGATTGGCTGATAGAATCCTATCAGCCAATCGGAATTCGAGGGACGCCATCTTGGATGACGTCCCTTAAAGGAACAGTCATTCGTCGTTCAGTCGTCGGTCCGGATGGATGTTCCGCGCTGGAGGTCTTCAGGATCCTGCCGCTTCGCTCCGGATGGAAGAAGATCGAAGATGCCGCTTGGAGAAGATGTTTGCCGGTCCGGATGTCCTCTTCTTGCCGGATAGGAGGAAGACTTTGGAGCCTCTTCTGGACCTCTTCAGCACCGGATTATGGATCGCCAACCCCCGCTTGGGTTGGATGAAGATCTTGGAGCCAGGACGGATCGGTGATACCTGGATGGTGAAGACAAGGTAGGAAGATCTTCAGGGGATTAGTGTTAGGTTTATTTAAGGGGGGTTTGGGTTAGATTAGGGGTATGTGGGTGGTGGGTTGTAATGTTGGGGGGGGGGGTATTGTATGTTTTTTTTTACAGGCAAAAGAGCTGAACTTCTTGGGGCATGCCCCGCAAAGGGCCCTGTTCAGGGCTGGTAAGGTAAAAGAGCTTGTAACTTTTTTAATTTAGAATAGGGTAGGGAATTTTTTATTTTGGGGGGCTTTGTTATTTTATTAGGGGGCTTAGAGTAGGTGTAATTAGTTTAAAATTGTTGTAATATTTTTCTTATGTTTGTAAATATTTTTTTATTTTTTGTAACTTAGTTCTTTTTTATTTTTTGTACTTTAGCTAGTTTATTTAATTGTATTTATTTGTAGCAATTGTGTTTAATTAATTTATTGATAGTGTAGTGTTAGGTTAATTGTAGGTAATTGTAGGTAGTTTATTTAATTATTTTATTGATAGGGTAGTGTTAGGTTTATTTGTAACTTAGGTTAGGATTTATTTTACAGGTAAATTTGTTATTATTTTAACTAGGTAGCTATTAAATAGTTCTTAACTATTTAATAGCTATTGTACCTGGTTAAAATAAATACAAAGTTGCCTGTAAAATAAATATTAATCCTAAAATAGCTATAATATAATTATAATTTATATTGTAGCTATATTAGGATTTATTTTACAGGTAAGTATTTAGCTTTAAATAGGAATAATTTATTTAATAAGAGTTAATTTATTTCGTTAGATGTAAATTATATTTAACTTAGGGGGGTGTTAGTGTTAGGGTTAGACTTAGCTTTAGGGGTTAATACATTTATTAGAATAGCGGTGAGCTCCGATCGGAAGATTAGGGGTTAATAAGTGTAGGTAGGTGGCGGCGACGTTGTGAGGGGCAGATTAGGGGTTAATAAATATAATATAGGGGTCGGCGGTGTTAGGGGCAGCAGATTAGGGGTACATAGGGATAACGTAGGTGGCGGCGCTTTGCGGTCGGAAGATTAGGGGTTAATTATTTTAAGTAGCTGGCGGCGATGTTGTGGGGGGCAGGTTAGGGGTTAATAAATATAATACAGGGGTCGGCGGGGTTAGGGGCAGCAGATTAGGGGTACATAAATATAACGTAGGTGGCGGTCGGCAGATTAGGGGTTAAAAATTTTAATCGAGTGTCGGCGATGTGGGGGGGCCTCGGTTTAGGGGTACATAGGTAGTTTATGGGTGTTAGTGTACTTTAGGGTACAGTAGTTAAGAGCTTTATGAACCGGCGTTAGCCAGAAAGCTCTTAACTCCTGCTATTTTCAGGCAGCTGAAGTTTTGTCGTTAGAGCTCTAACGCTCACTTCAGAAACGACTCTAAATACCAGCAGATCCTATTGAAAAGATAGGCTACGCAAATGGCGTAGGGGGATCTGCGGTATGGAAAAGTCGAGGCTGAAAAGTGAGCGTTAGACCCTTTAATCACTGACTCCAAATACCAGCGGGCGGCCAAAACCAGCGTTAGGAGCCTCTAACACTGGTTTTGACGGCTACCGCCGAACTCCAAATCTAGGCCAATGTGTGCTGAGTAGAAAGCTACTTAGTGAAAGTGTTAATGAAAGGGTTAATCTTTTAGTTAGGGTAGACAATACCAATAATATAAGGTTCAGGTATGATGATAAAATAAAATAGTATAATAATCTTCTATCTTTTCAGTGGTAATATAATGTGTGCTGCGTAGAAAGCTACTTAGTGAAAGTGTTAATGAAAGTGTTAATCTTTTAGTTAGGGTAAATAATACCAATAATATAAGGTTCAGGTATGATGATAAAATAAAATAGTATAATAATCTTCTATCTTTTCAGTGATAATATAATGTGTGCTGCGTGGAAAGCTGCTTAGTGAAAGTGTTAATGAAAGTTAAAACATTCTCCTTGTTTATGTAGGGCAAAAGATTATATTCAATTGTGAAAGTAAATAGGTGTGAAATTAGTGTTAGAGCAGTATAAGTTTAAAGTGACTCTATGTCACCAGGTAGATCTTCTGTGTATATAGTATACGTGCAGTGAGGATAATTGTTGTAGTGAAAAGTTGGGGTGCATAAAAATAAATATAGTTAAATATAGTTGTGAGTAAATTAGTAATGAGAACTAGGGATTCCTCACAAGTTTTAAATTTTAAGTAGAAAATATGGATCCTGATTTAAAACTGAAAAAAGGGATAGTAAGCAGATTAATGTAATAATGTTAATTTATTAAGTGAGTTCATACTAAGAAATAAAAATTCCTTACAGACATTAGTAGCAGTTAAAATATTAAACAACAGTAATGTTCTAAAAAATTAGATTCTAAAAACTTAATAACACCGGTGTTATAAATGCATTAAAAACTACAATTCTAATTTAAAACTACAATTCTGATTGAAAAGACTCCAATAGCTACTAATATGATAGAAGATGGACATACAATAACGTGAAAACTAGTAGAGGCATAGGTTGATACAGTAACAATAAACCACTGCAGATTGATAAGTATAGTTAGCTTTCCTACACCAGTATGGACCAATGGTAAAAACAATGATCAGCCTTTTCTGTATTGATAGTCTGTAATAAGTGTTTTTCAAAGTGGCGTGTGTCTTATTAAACACAGTGTTGCAAGCTTTAATTAGAGGGCTTTTCCTAGCAGGTGTTTACCCACAGTCTTTCCTTTTTTGTGGTTCCTTTAAAAGTTCCCAATTAGAGATCTCACACAGTACCTTTATGTATAAAAAACGCTCCTCCGTGTATTCTTACTTTTCCTGTCAGTGTTTGATATATCAGCTGTCCGGTTCGGCAATAGAGTCACGTGGGTTCTTTGTGACTAATCAGAGGTTCTCCTTGTTTAAATTAAGTGCGCGCACTCATTCCTTTAAATATTTTTCAGTATGTGGCTCCTCTCGCTGTACATTAAATAACAGGGATTTCTTATTTCAAACCTCCTGTTAGAGACAACGGTCCTGGGTGCCAAGTTTGTCTGTAGCTGTAGGGCGGATCAACGCGTATCGGCAACAGAGCTTTTTTCAAGATTATTATATTATATTATTTTATTTTATTTTACCATCACACCTCATATAAGATTTTATATTGGTATTCTCTACCCCAAATATAAATTAATGGAAAAAACCTAAAACCCTACCCTTGCACAATCCTGATATATATATATATATATATATATATATATATATATATATATATTTTATATATATATATATATATATATACAGTATATAATCCATCCTTACCCTCTTACTTCTATCATACATAATCCATCCTTACCCACTTACACCTATCGTACATAATCCATCCTTACCCTCTTACATCTATCATACATAATCCATCCTTACCCTCTTACATCTATCATACGTAATCCATCCTTACTCTCTTACACCTATCATACATAATCCATCCTTACCCACTTAGACCTATCACACATAATCCATCCTTACCCTCTTACATCTATCATACGTAATCCATCCTTACTCTCTTACACCTATCATACATAATCCATCCTTACCCACTTAGACCTATCACACATAATCCATCCTTACCCTCTTACATCTATCATACGTAATCCATCCTTACTCTCTTACACCTATCATACTTAATCCATCCTTACCCTCTTACATCTATCATACATAATCCATCCTTACCCTCTCACACCTATCATACATAATTCATCCTTACCCTCTTACACCTATCATAAATAATCCATCCTTACCCTCTTATCCCTATCATACATAATCCATCCTTACCCTCTTAAACCTCTCATACATAATCCACCCTTACCCTCTTACACCTATCATACATAATCCATCCTTACCCTCTCAAACCTATGAAACATAATCCATCCTTACCCTCTTACACCTATCATAAATAATCCATCCTTACCCTCTTATCCCTATCATACATAATCCATCCTTACCCTCTTACACCTCTCATACATAATCCATCCTTACCCTCTCACACCTATCATACATAATCCATCCTTACCCTCTTACACCTATCATAAATAATCCATCCTTACCCTCTTATCCCTATCATACATATTCCATCCTTACCCTCTTACACCTCTCATACATAATCCATCCTTACCCTCTTATCCCTATCATACATAACCCATCCTTACCCTCTTACACCTATCTTACATAATCCATCCTTACCCTCTTATCCCTATCATACATAATCCATCCTTACCCTCTTATCCCTATCATACATAATCCATCCTTACCTCCCACTGGTGTGTTATCTCAGTAGAAATAGTTTTCTTGCATGTGTCGGGTAGCGCGTGTATTACAAGTAAAAAGGTTTTACACTCCCGCTAACCCAATGCACAAAAAAAAACAAAATTACAATCCTGCAAAGCGCAGTAATGTATTCCCTCAAAAAAGTCAAAGGAGCAAGAAAAGTTGGAAAAAACCTAAAACCCTACTCTTGCACAATCCTGATATAAATCTCTCTATATATTTTTAAATATATATATATATATATATATATATATATATATATATATATATATATATATATATATATATATATATATATATATATATATATACAGTATATATATGTAAATCATTCTTTGGAAGACACCACTCTCCGGACTTAATTTTCAGTGTAAAACAAACACTTTTTTATTGTGACGTTTCGGGGTCTCCCCCTTTATCAAACATATAAAGTAAAACAATCATTACATACCTCCATATATACTGTACATCAACAAACTCATTGTAACTAGCTCTGCCAACCAGGAAATCCCCCAGCTCCCATCCGCGCAACTGCGCATGCGCAATTGATCCCTACGGAAGTCCAAGAAGGCCAACTGAAAGAAGCAAAGTGTTAAAAACTCTGTTACTTTAAACGGTATTGTAAAGAACATACACAAGCACAGCAGTAATATCACTGTCCAAGCAGTGACTGGCTCAAGACAATCTATAATAGACAAGTGTATATAAATATGTCAGTGCTCACCAATTAGTTATCTAATATTCATAAAATGTAAATAAACGTGTCACGATCTGACGGACCACATTATATAGGTGCTCAGACCTCTATGTGTATCCATTGCCATGTAGAGCTCATAACTATATTATATATACAGAATTCTGTAGGGCAGTGTCATATCTTGTATTAGTACTAATCACTATGTCTATATTAGAAGTTTCAAACATTTATATGTACCCCTATGCTTATAGTTTTTTCACTATCTGACAGTTGTAAATTGTGTCCTTAAATGTAATGACCCCAAGGGGCCTATTTATGAAAGGCCTGTCCTCAGAGCAGGTGGACAGGTTATGGAGCAGCAGTCTTTAGACTGAAGGCTCGCCAGAAGCACGGAGCTTCATGCTCCATACAGAGCTTGATAGATAGGCCCCCAAGTAGGTTGTGTTATCACCATCACATTGGTGATATCTATCACACATAGCAGTGTAATCAAAGTGGGTATTAAGTCCCTTGGGGCAAGAGTGTCCAATATATAGATCCACTTAGACCCCTCTTCAGCAGCACCTTTGCTCTGTCACCTCCTCTGATAGTGTTTATTTTACACTGAAAAATTAAGTCCGAAGAGTGCTGTCTTCCAAAGAATGATTTATATACCATTTATGTTAGTGCACCCTGGCAATGTACCACTTACTACCTGAGTGCTTGGTTCTGGACATTGTTATATATTTACTATACCAAATAGCACCCGTGGAATGAGCTAAGGACCTCACAGTCCTGACATTGAACAAACTTCAGCTAAGAACAGCAGCAATATGACACAGACCGAGGATACAGCAATGGATCTTGATACAGAGATAGAGGGGGTACACATTTTTCAAATAAGTGCCGAGGATGCAACAAGGATCAGATTTGACAGTGAAGTGAGCAGAACACAATGTGAGATACAGCTGCACCTATTTAACCAATTGCTTAAAATGAAAAGGAGAAAGATAGATTTCAAACTACATGGCTGTTATCTCTCCAGATATCATGAGAAAATGTTTATCCCCAGGGGATTTCGTATAAAAAACACACCAACTATAGGGAGAAACAATCCCATTTTTTGCAAAAAATTGTGTGGGATCCTGAACAAATGTTCTTTGGATCTCATGCTATTGGTTATTGAGGAGACAGGTGTTATACTCAAAGTTAGAGACATGGATAAAAAAGGAAAGAGTATCACAGAGGGGTTTGCGGTGCAATGTTGTTTATTCAAAACTTGCCATAATAAAAAACATCAATGGCTTTGAGCACAGAAATTATGGAAAATAAACAACTTTAGAGTGAATGGGGGGAAAAACTCCGGGGTAAAATACAGAGTGTGCACCTGGGGCTGTGAAGCTGAACGGCTGACGCGTCTCTGCAATTCACCTTACTCCTAGCCATAGTAAAACTTAAAAATGATGTGCTTTAAAAAGAACAGCCCTCTCTCCCATAGGACACCGGGTTCACACCCCTTTCTTAATTAGTTCCAATGAGAGATCAGATGGTGTGCCCAGCCCACTCTCAAACTCATTATATCTGATCTCTCATTGGAACTAAATAAAGCGCATAATTTTTAAGTTTTACTATGGCTAGGAGTAAGGCGAATTGCCGCAATGCGCCATACCTGCGTTGCTTCAGGAGCCATGTATTTAGGGATTACAGTTATTTTGTAACCAGTTTTTGGAACTTTTGTATACACTCTTTCCTGGCATATTGACTCATTCATGTCTTTGGTTCATTGAGGTTACCCACCTATGTTTCTCTTTTCCCTTTGTTGGTTGTTATACTCAAAGTTTTAGAACTAGAAATCACACAGTTCGAAGAGACACATCTGGAGAAATTACAACAATATGAGAATGAAAATTGGATACAAAAGATCCAGAAACAACTTAAAGACTACAAAAGTGACCTCATCACATTCAAAGAAAAGAAATGGGAAGCTGTAACATCTGATTACAGGGAAAAGAGGATATACCAATGGACCCTGAGTCCCGAGGAGAGAGAATACAAAATAAGGAGACATCGGCTTAGAGTATTTAAACCTAGAAGTCTAACAACTGTAGAGAGCTCTGATAATAGTTTAGATAACAATCCTCCACAGGATACTGGGGAAGGCTCCAATGACCAGCTTCCACAAAGAATAACCAGTTAAAAAAACGAGGTGCGCCCAGATCCCACACCAGGAGGGGGGTACAAAAACCAGCACATGGGGCAGACCTTCAAGACAACAGAGACGTTACTAACTAATAACATAATTAATCTAAACAGTCATGTGTTAATGAGTGATGAGAGTAAATTACTGAATAAAGGCTAATCTTTCGTCCCAACCACTTATACAGAAGACTTTGAAGTAGTGGTCGATTCCTATCAATTTCAGAGATCACTGAGACTGAAAGAATTCTTCAAGGACTCTACAAGCCTAGAGGGGGAACTTAGAAAGAAAAGTAATTTTGACCCCAAAAGCAGCCAACCAAGCATTATGACATTTTCCAGACTGACAACCACTGAGATGCAAGAATCAATTAAAATGAAAAAAAAAAACAAATTAGAAATTATCTAACAGCAAAAGAGAGGACAGCACTCAAGAACTTGCAACAGAACGCAAAACTGGTCATCAGAGAAGCTGACAAGGGCGGTGCCCTGGTACTTCAAGATTACCAACAGTATCGACAGGAAATTGTATCACAATTGGAGGATGTTACAACGTATCAGAGGTTGACAACTAATCCAACACAGAATTTTAAAACACGAATAGATGAATTCCTGAAACAGGTTTAGAATGATGATCTTATCTCTCAGACTCTGATGTTGTATCTAATGGTGGAATTCCCAATCACACCTGTTTTATATACTCTACCGAAAGTGCACAAGGACCCGATACATCCACCTGTCAGACCAATAGTCTCAGCCAGAGGGTCAGTGCTACAAAAAATTGCAACATTCCTTGACAAAATGCTGCAACCTATGGTCAAGATGATTCTATCGTATTTGAAGGATTTAATAGAATTATTTAAAATTCTGAAAACCCTAACGAGGATTGAGGATGGAGACATCCTAGCTACCTTAGATGTAACAAGTCTTTACACCGTGATTTCACACCAACAGGATGTGGAAGCGGTAAGACAAGAACTCCAGAGACACCCATATATAGGTCCACCACAGGATGTTCTATTACAATTGCTTGAATTTGTCTCAGGATGAATTATTTCAAATTTGAAAATGGATACTATCTACAAACTGCATAAACAGCAGTCCTTTTTTGTCCCCTTATACCTGAGACCTTATATGTTGTAACTGTACTTTTCACTGTATTTTTTATGTGCTTTGTGACACTTTTTTGTCTCGCATAACAGTTAACTAGAACTCTGAAGATGCGTTATCCCAATGCGCATTAAGCTCAATTGTGATCAACTGATAACGTTTACATTCAACTTGTAATAGGCAAGCTCCTTCTTACGTGCGAAAAAAGCAACGGCAAAACAGTTAGCGTGCCACTTGTAATCTAGCCTCAAGTGTGTAACTGGCAGCTAGTCTGCCACTAACAAATTATTTTATTCATTTTTTTTATTTCATTTCTTTTTTTTTTTCTGTAGTGTTTGGCCCCCTCCAAGATCGCTTTTTTTGTAGTGTAGGGACCAATCACTCCCTCTCTCTTCAAAATAATTTTCCATAGTGTAGGGCCCTATCTCTGCCCCCTGGTTGCAGCTCCCACTGCCTAAGTTAACCGTGGGACCACAACATGTTCCTCTGTGATGGACATAGGTACTACATTAAAACGGTACACATGGCAAAGAACTGTATGATGTAGTACCTACGTCCATATGATGCAAGGGATTTACATTATGCTACTAGTTGAGGAATATATTCCTTTACTATCTCCCCAAACAAAATAGTCGCACACATTATTAACCCATCAAATTCACACACAAAAATGGCTTCCCCCCACCTATAACTTCTCAGCTACCTCTCTACATTGGGAAATTAAACAACGACAAAGTAAGAGTAAAATCCTCTCTTGTTAATACGCATAGGCACACATACATAGACATACATATCCATATACACACTAATACATATAAGCATGCATATACATACAAACATATACACACACACACATATACACTTATTACATATACCCACACAAACACACATAAGCAGGCATTTACATACAAGCATACACAGACACATAAGCAGGCATATATATATATATATATATATATATATATATAAATATATATACACACATGTCACATACACCAACACAAACACACACACAGACATATACATACAAGCATACACACAAATACACATAACTAGGCATACACATACAAGCATACACAAACACACACATATATATACATATCACATACATCGACACAAACACACATAAGCAGGCATATACATACAAGCACACACAAATACACATAACTAGGCAAACACATACAAGCATACACAAACACACACATATATATACATATCACATACATCGACACAAACACACATAAGCAGGAGGCATATGCATACAAGCACACACACAGGCATATACATACAAGCACACACACAGGCATATACATACAAGCATACAAATACACATAACTAGGCATACACATACAACCATACACAAACACACATATATATACATATCACATACATCGACACAAACACAAAGTGTGTGTTTATATAGGTTATGAATATGTGTAATTATATATATATATATATATATATATATATATATATATATATATATATATATATATATATATATATATATATACAGTATCTTACACAAGTAAATATTTTATTATATCTTTTCATGTGACAACACTGAAGAAATGACACTTTGCTACAATGTAAAGTAGTTAGTGTACAGCCTGTATAACAGTGTAAATTTGCTGTCTGCTCAAAATAACTCAACACACAGCCATTAATGTCTAAACCGTTGGCAACAAAAGTGAGTACACCCAGAAGAGGAAATGTCCAAATTGGGCCCAATTAGCCATTTTCCCTCTCCAGTGTTATATGACTCGTTAGTGTTACAAGGTCTTATGTGTGAATGGGGAGCAGGTGTGTTAAATTTGGTGTTATCACTCTCACACTCTCTCATACTGGTCACTGGAAATTCAACATGGCACCTCATGGCAAAGAACTCTCTGAGTATGTGAAAAAAAGAATTGTTGCACTACATAAAGATGGCCTAGGCTATGAGAAGATTGCGAAGACCCTGAAACTGAGCTGCAGCAGGGTGGGCAAGACCATACAGCGTTTTCACAGGACAGGTTCCACTCAGAACAGGCTTCGCCATGGTTGACCAAAGAAGTTGAATGCACTTGCTCAGCGTCATATCCAGAAGTTGTCTTTCGGAAATAGACATATGAGTGCTGCCAGCATTGCTGCAGAGGTTAAAGGGGTGGGGGGTCAGCCTGTCAGCACTCAGACCATACGCCGTATACTGCATCAAACTGGTCTGCGTGGCTGTCGTCCCAGAAGGAAGCCTCTTCTAAAGATGATGCACATGAAAGCCTGCAAACAGTTTGCTGAAGACAAGCAGACTAAGGACATGGATTACTGGAACACTGTCCTGTGGTCCGATGAGACCAAGATACATTTATTTGGTTCAGATGGTGTCAAGCGTGTTTGGCGTCAACCAGGTGAGGAGTACAAAGACAAGTGTGTCTTGCCTACAGTCAAGCATGGTGGTGGGAGTGTCATGGTCTGGGCCTGCATGAGTGCTGCTGGCGCTGAGGAGCTACAGTTCATTGAGGAAACCATGAATGCCAACATGTACTGTGACATACTGTAGCAGAGAATGATCCACTCCCTTTGGAGACTGAGCTACAGAGCAGTATTCCAACATGATAACGACCTCAAACACACCTCCAAGACGACCACTGAATTGCTAAAGAAGCTGAAGGTAAAGGTGATGGACTGACCAATCATGTCTCCAGACCTAAACCCTATTGAGCATCTGTGGGGCATCCTCAAATGGAAGGTGGGGGAGCGCAAGGTCTCTAACATCCACCAGCTCCATGATGTTGTCATGGAGGAGTGGAAGAGGACTCCAGTGGCAACCTGTGAAGCTCTGGTGAACTCCATGCCCAAGAGGGCTAAGGCAGTGTTGGAAAATAATGGTGGCCACACAAAATATTGACACTTTGGGCCCCAATTGGACATTTCTACTTAGGGGTGTACTCACTTTTGTTGCCAACGGTTTAGACATTAATGGCTGTGTGTTGAGTTATTTTGAGGGGACAGGAAATTTACACTGTTATACAGGCTTTACACTCACTACTTTACATTGTAGCAAAGTGTAATTTCTTCAGTGTTGTCACATGAAAAGATATAATAACATTTTTACAAAAATGTGAGGGGTGTACTCACTTTTGTGAGATACTGTATATACAGTTGTATGCAAAAGTTTAGGCACCCCTGACAATTTCCATGGTTTTCATTTATAAATAATTGGGTGTTTGGATCAGCAGTTTCATTTTGATCTATCAAATAACCGAAAGACACAGTGTCTGGATACTGGATGAAGGTATTTTGTACCATTCCTCCTTGCAAAACATCTCCAGTTCAGTTAGGGTTGATGGTAGCCGAGCATTGACAGCCTGATTCAAATCATCCCACACATTTTCAATGATATTCATGTCTGGGGACTGGGATGGCCATTCCAGAACATTGTACTTGTTCCTCTGCATAAATGCCAGAGTAAATTTTGAGCAGTGTTTTGGGTCATGATCTTGTTGAAATATCCGGCTCCGGCGTAACTTTAACTTTGTGACTGATTCCTCAACATTATTCTCAAGTATCCACCAAATTTTACTGTGGGTAGCAAGTGTTTGTCTTGGAACGCTGTGTTCTTTTTCCACCATGCATAACGCCCCTTGTTATGACCAAATAACTCAATCTTTGTTTCATCAGTCCACAGCACCTTCTTCCAAAATGAAGCTGGCTTGTCCATATGTGCATTTGCATACCTCAAGCAACTCTGTTTGTGGCGTGCAGAAAAGGCTTCTTCCGCATCACTCTCCCATACAGCTTCTCCTTGTGCAAAGTGCGCTGAATTGTTGAACGATGCACAGTGACACCATCTGCAGCAAGATGATGTTGTAGGTCTTTGGAGGTGGTCTTTGGGCTGTTTTTGACCGTTATCACCATCCTTTGCCTCTCCGATATTTTATTTGGCCTGCCACTTCTGGCCTTAACAAGAACTGTGCCTGTGGTCTTCCATTTCCTCACTATGTTCCTCACAGTGGACACTGACAGCTTAAATCTCTGAGATAGCTTTTTGTAGCCTTCCCCAAAACCATAATGTTGAACAATCTTTGTTTTCAGGTCATTTGAGAGTTGTTTTGAGTCCCCCATGTTGCTACTCTTCAGAGGAGAGTCAAAGAGAACAACAACTTTCAAATGGCCACCTTAATTACCTTTTCTCATGGTTGGAGGCACCTGTATGAAGTTCAAGGCTTAATGGGCTAACCAAACCAATTAATCAGCGCTAGGTAGTTACAGGTATTCAAATCAACAAAATGACAAGGGTGCCCACATTTATGCACCTGTCTAATTTCGTTTGGATGCATATTGCACATTTTCTGTTAATCCAATAAACCCCATTTCACTACTGAAATATTACTGTGTCCTTCAGTTATTTGATAGATCCAAATAAATTTGCTGATCCAAATTCCCAATTGATTATAAAAGAAAATCATGGAAATTGTCAGGGGTGCCTAAACTTTTGCATACAACTGTATACACACACAAACAAATACACATAAGCAGGCATAAACATACAAACACACACAAACACACAAACAAATACACATAAGCAGGCATAAACATACAAACACACACAAACAAATACACATAAGCAGGCATAAACATACAAACACACACAAACACACAAACAAATACACATAAGCAGGCATAAATATATAAACACACACAAACACAAACAAATACACATAAGCAGGCATATACATACAAACACACACAAACACACAAACAAATACACATAAGCAGGCATATACATACAAACACACAAACAAATACACATAAGCAGGCATATACATACAAACACACACAAACACACAAACAAATACACATAAGCAGGCATATACATACAAACACACACACAAACAAATACACATAAGCAGGCATAAACATACAAACACACACAAACACACAAACAAATACACATAAGCAGGCATATACATACAAACACACAAACACACAAACAAATACACATAAGCAGGCATATACATACAAACACACACAAACACACAAACAAATACACATAAGCAGGCATATACATACAAACACACTAACACACAAACAAATACACATAAGCAGGCATATACATACAAACACACACACAAACAAATACACATAAGCAGGCATAAACATACAAACACACACAAACACACAAACAAATACACATAAGCAGGCATATACATACAAACACAAACAAATACACATAAGCAGGCATATGCATACAGGTACACACATACACATACGTTTATATATATATAGGCATAGTTGATTTAGAAATAAATGTCTTTATGTTGTGGATTTTCCTGTTTGGCTTTTTTACTTTCACCGTAGCAAATTTCCAATGTAAATAAATAAGTACAAAATTGAAATCACGCGATCGTACATTTGATTGCATGATTTCAATGATAGAATCGGGTGTGTGGGGGGAGTGCCTATGACGCTAGTCTGTGATCCCAGTTAGGAAGCCTTAGCTGCTTCAGTAAAGCAGAATGGCTAGGATGTTTCCTTGCCGTCCTAAAAGCTCTAAAGCCCAGTGCAGATAGGACAGCATGGAACATCCTAATGGCGTTAAGGGGTTAAAATACTTGGTAAACATAACGCCGATTCTCAACCCGCATGTCCTGCTCCTTTTAGCAGATGGATGATGAATCCATCTTCCTCCAATCGCTGTGTGCCCCCCTTGGGCATCCAACTCTTGGGGAACGCAACGATTGTAGGAAGCCTTAGTCATCATCTGTATGCTAAAGAGAGCAGGAGATGTGGGCAAAGTATCGGTGTTATGTTTAGCATAAAGCAAAAGTAAGTATTTTTCAAAAAATAAGTTAATTAACGGGACAGTAAAGTCATAATTAGACATAGCATATAATTTTAAACAACTTTCCAATTTACGTCTATTTATTAATTATTTTACTTCACTTTTTATCCTTTGCTGAAAGGTTTATCTAGGTAAGCCCAGGAACAGAAAATAACCTAGGTTTTAGCTGCTGATTGGTGGCTGCATATATATATATATACCGATTGTCATTGGCTCACACATAAGTTCAGTTAGAAACCAGTAGTGCATTGCTGCTCCTTCAACAAATGATACCAAGAGAACTAAGCAAATCTGATAATAGAAATAAACTAGAAAGTTGTTTAAAATTGTTTGTTCTACCTAAATTGTAATATATATTTTTATTAAAGATTATTTTTTGATCCTGGCATTTAATTCATTGAAATGTACAATCACTTTAAAGGGATCGAAAGGTCAAATTGAAAACGTACATATGTGCATTTCAATTTGAAATATAATAATTTTTACAGTACACTTCTAGTAACAGTTATTTTCAGTTTTATCAGTGCATACGCACATTATTATTATTATCGGTTATTTGTAGAGCGCCAACAGATTCCGCAGCGCTAATATCACATATCCTGTGATTACCTGTGCACATGAATAGAAACAAGGAGGAGGAGATTTAATAAGCGGCACTTGCTGCTTTCTCCGCGCAATGATTCCTGCTCGCCGGAAACAGAAGTTAAGAAGCAGCGGTCATAAAACCGCTGCTCCTTAACTTGTCTGCCACGTTTTAGGTGGTGGACTTCAATCATCCCAATACGATCGGATAATTGATACACCTGCTAGCGGCCAATTGGCCGCAAATTTGCAGGAGGCGGCATTGCACAAGCATTTCACCAGAAATGCTTGTGCAATGTTAAATGCCAACAAGCTGGTGAACTGCTTGTACAATGCCGCCCCCTGCAGATTGGCCGCTAGCAGGAGGTGTCAATCAACCTGATCGAATGAGATTGGACGGATTGATGTCTGCAGCCTCAGAGGAGGTGGACGAGTGAAGGAGCAGTGGTCTGACCGCTGCTTCTTGACTGCTGTTTCCGAAGGCTCGCAAGGAAACAGGGGTATTTGGCCCTATTCGGGCCATGATAAATCAGCCCTGTGGTCTCAAGTGTTAGGAATAAAAAGGCAGGCAAAGAGCTTTAGCCTACATACATATACATGTCTAAATATATATATATATATATATATATATATATATATATATATATATATATATATATATATATATATATATATATATGTATATGTATATATATATATATATATATATATATATATATATATATATATATAAATGTGTGTAAATATGTATTTATATGTGTATATATGTATTTATATGTGTATATATGTATTTATATGTGTATATCTGTATTTATATATGTGAAAAAGACGTGATACCCGCGCTGTATTAGTTCTATTAAGTGACGTATAAATATAAATGTATGTGTAAGTACATAAATAATGGTCACAAATGTGAACAGTAGGGTATAATAAATCCCGTATAATATAACTAAAATAAATACAAATACATATGCGTAATAGCACAAGTCCACAGATCTATTTAGATGTTCAGAAAGGCTGCTGAAAAAAGATTTGTGGAGACTCCCAGTTTGTCTCCACGGCTAGAAAGAATATCAGGTCAAAAGAGTTTATATTCTGCGCCTTTCTTCTGCGGAGTGTAAAATTGTGGGGCAAAAAAACAGCCCCTATAACTAAGAACTTACTTCAGGCAACCTCAATCCGTATGAGGTAAGTGATCACCAAAGTGTAGATGTTATTCCAGGGTCAATGTAGGTTGTCATCCGTAAGCTGGTTCACTGATGTAAATGAAACAATATATCCAATGTGCTGTGGAAAACCGGGTTGAGTGCAGAATCTTCGCCACCCAGTCAGATGTCTCAGAGGATATGTGAAAAGGAAACAGACAAAAGTGTCCAACAATAGTGAAGTACGCCTTTATTAACTAAAACATACACACATATATAAGCCTCAGATGTCAGCCCACTCACACTAAGCGACCTCAATCAATATGAGGTAAGTTAAATACCAATAATAGGACATCAAGTGGCGAATCAAATAATGCACCAGCCCAGCAAATAAAAATCACTCAGTTGGTACCGTACTGCGTCCCTGACGCGTTTCGAAGTTGCCTTCTTCCTCAGAGGGATAGAAGTACGGAGATACTTACACATTCAGATCAAGATTTATTAAATTTGCTCCTAATAAAGATAGGGAGTTAACTTTAAGGAAACGAGAAACCTTTTGGATACATACCCTGGATACCAAAATACCAAAAGGTCTCAATAAAGATATTGATCTGGCTGCGTTTTTAATATAAAATATAAAATATCTGTCTTACTATTTTTTAATATATTTTTTATCAACATCAATTGATATATTTTTATATATATTTTTTATAATATCCTGTTCCCTATGTAGTTATGTTAGTAATATTTTAGATCTAATATTTATTACTAATTACTAGTTTTAATTTTTTTTTTAAATGTGTACAATACTGTTGATTAATATTGGTATGTATATATTTGGATTGATGGATGTATGTGTATGTGTGTGTATATATATGTAGGTGCATATAATTATGTATATATATATTTTTTTTAGTGCAGAGATTTATATGTTTTTACAGCTTCTAAGCTTAATTTATGTATCTACATATCTACTTTTTATTATTATGTACTACACTGGTTATTATCATCATCATAACTTTTATTATGTTTTTAATGTATTGATTTTTATATTGTCTATATCAATAATAATAGTGATATTTTAGGTACTATTACTATTTTATTATATGGTATAGAGTGGTCACATTATTTATTTAAGGTCTTTTTATTTCTATATATTTATTATTATCCAATTGTGCTATGTTTCGTATGATGCGGTATTGGTCCACCTTAAATGTGTGAATAGTACAGACGATCGGGTCTCATGACATGGTCATATGACCCTGTTTAGACCAATTACGCATCAGGAAGTTTAATCCAATGAACCGCGAGCTAGTGTAACCAATCAGTGAACGGCAATTTCGTCCGTGGTCACACGCCGCGGGTTTTTAAATCACTCTTGATCTGAATGTGTAAGTATCTCCGTACTTCTATCCCTCTGAGGAAGAAGGCAACTTCGAAACGCGTCAGGGATGCAGTACGGTACCAACTGAGTGATTTTTATTTGCTGGGCTGGTGCATTATTTGATTCGCCACTTGATGTCCTATTATTGGCATTTAACTTACCTCATATTGATTGAGGTCGCTTAGTGTGAGTGGGCTGACATCTGAGGCTTATATATGTGTGTATGTTTTAGTTAATAAAGGCGTACTTCACTATTGTTGGGCACTTTTGTCTGTTTCCTTTTCACATATCCTCTGAGACATCTGACTGGGTGGCGAAGATTCTGCACTCAACCCGGTTTTCCACAGCACATTGGATATATTGTTTCATTTACATCAGTGAACCAGCTTACGGATGACAACCTACATTGACCCTGGAATAACATCTACACTTTGGTGATCACTTACCTCATACGGATTGAGGTTGCCTGAAGTAAGTTCTTAGTTATAGGGGCTGTTTTTTTGCCCCACAATTTTACACTCCGCAGAAGAAAGGCGCAGAATATAAACTCTTTTGACCTGATCTGTATTTATATGTGTATATATGTATTTATGTGTGTATATATGTATTTATATGTGTATATATGTATTTATATGTGTATATCTGTATTTATATGTGTATATATGTATTTATATGTGTATATATGTATTTATATGTGTATATGTGTTTTTATATGTGTATATATGTATTTTTATGTGTATATATGTATTTTTATGTGTATATGTGTATTTACATGTGTATATATGTATTTATATGTGTATATGTGTATTTATATGTGTATATATGTATTTATATGTGTATATGTGTATATATGTATTTATATGTGTATATGTGTATTTATATGTGTATATATGTATTTATATGTGTATATATGTATTTATATGTGTATGCATGTATTTATATGTGTATATATGTATTTATATGTGTATATGTGTATTTATATGTGTATATATGTATTTATATGTGTATTTATCTGTGTATATATGTATTTATATGTGTATAAATGTATTTATATGTGTATATATGTATTTATATGTGTATGTATTTATATGTGTATATATGTATTTATATGTGTATATGTGTATTTATATGTGTATATATGTATTTATATGTGTATATGTGTATTTATCTGTTTATATGTGTATTTATATGTGTATATATGTATTTATATGTGTATATATGTATTTATATGTGTATATGTGTATTTATATGTGTATATATGTATTTATATGTGTGTATATGTATTTATGTGTATGTATGTATTTATATGTGTATATATGTATTTATATGTGTATATATATGTATTTATTTGTGTATATATGTATTTATATGTGTATATATGTATTTATATGTGTAAATATGTATTTATATGTGTATATATGTGTTTATATGTATTTATATGTGTATATGTGTATTTATATGTGTATATATGTATGTATATGTGTGTATATATGTGTTTATATGTATTTATATGTGTATATATGTATTTATATGTGTATATATGTATTTATATGTGTATATATGTATTTATTTGTGTATATATGTATTGATATGTGTATATGTGTATTTATATGTGTATATATGTATTTATATGTGTATATATGTATTTATTTGTGTATATATGTATTTACACATATAAACATATATAGACAGATATATAAGTGCATTGGAGCCCATTGCAGTAAAGTAGATGACACATGTAAAAACATATTTAAGCAATATTAATTTTTAAATATAGCTGCAAGCAGCAATAGAGGTGGCCAAGTGCATCGCCTTTGCAATGGCATACAAGCTGCTAAGTCACAATATATAGCTATATACAGCCTTCATATTGCGCACAATAGTGCTCACCATAGATGTCAATAAGCATGGCAAAAATAAAGCATTTTTATAAAACGGTTTTTGTTTTATTATTGATTTAAAAATATCGTTAAGCGTTTTAGAACAATTCAAAATGGCTGCCAAACCACATGACCTATCAACTTCTCTTGAACAAATCTGAATGTTAGTCATAAGATAACTCTGTAGACCAAATTTCAAGTCTGTCCCATAAGCGGTTTTGGAGAAGAAGATGTTTGTAGTTTTTAAAAACAGAGCATACAAAACAAAATGGCCACCAAGCGATGCAATGTATGGCTTTCAAATTGCACATACTAATGCTCACTATAGACTTCTACAATTTACAGAAGTTTCATGAAAATTTGCAAATGTTTAATTTCATGAAGGCGACTGCGCCGTGCGAGTTTTGACTGCAATATTGCATTTAGGGGTCATGACTATGTGTAATCAGGTGTCTGCTGCACTGTAATATAGTTAAATAGTGCAAATATAATGCGTAAAGTGTAAATTTACGCAATTAAACAACGATAAAAAGGCGAATGGCTCATAGCAGCCATGCTGATTATGGAAGATTCTAAGTTTTAACAATCTTGGTAGATGACCTTGCAAAGAGTGCATGTGCAAAATTGCGCTTCATTGAACTTAGCGGTTGCAGAGAAGAAGATGTTTAAATATTTTCGCACATTTCAAAATGGCAGCTAGATCATGTGACTAAATCACTTCTCTTGAACAAACTTTATTCTAGGTCAGTACAGCAGTACACACAGCAAGTTTCATAACTGTAACATAAACGGTTCCGGAGAAGAAGATTTTCAAGCGTTTGTCGAAATTTGTCGCAAAAAGCAATATGGCTGCTAGGTCACATGACCTATGAGATTTATTTTGCCCAGGATTATGCACAGCATAGATCTCTAGCACTGTGCCAAGTTTCATGAGTTTTTGAGTTATGCTGTGGTTATTATAAGCAATTGAAAAAAATGGCGGAAAAATAAAAATAATGATACAAGCAATAGCAAATAATAATATAGCTGCAAGCAGCGATAGAGGTGGCCATGCGCATCGACATTGCAATGACATACAAGCAGCTAAGTGACAATATAAAGCTTTATAGAAGTTTTTACAATTCTAACATTAGCAGTTGGAAAGAAAACACATTTTCGAAATGTTTGCGTTTTTCAAGATGGCTGCCCCACCATATGACCAATACTTTCATCACGATCAGATGTAACTCTAGGTGACAATATATGGTTATACAGCAAATTTCACAGCTTTAACATAAGCGGTTGGAAAGAAAACACATTTTCGAAATTTTCGCGTAAACCAATATGGCTGCCACAGCTTGGAACCAATTCCTTCAACATGAACAACTTTGACTCTAGGTCACAATATAAGGTTATACAGCAAGTTTCACAGTTCTAACATAAGCAGTTGCAGAGAAAATAGATTTTCGAAATATTCGCATAAAACAAAATGGCTGCCAGATCATATGATATACAGCCTCCATATTATGCACAATAATTGTCACCATAGATCTCAATAAACATGGCAAAAATAAAGCATTTTTGTAAAACGTTTTTTGTTTTATTATTAATTTAAAAATATCGTTAAGCGTTTTTGAACAATTCAAAATGGCTGCCAAACCACATGACCTATCAACTTCTCTTGAACAAATCTGAAGGTTAGTCATAAGATAACTCTGTAAACAAAATTTCAAGTCTGTGCCATAAGCGGTTTCGGAGAAGAAGATTTTTGTAGTTTTTTAAAAACGCGCATACGAAACAAAATGGCCGCCAAGCTATGCATTGTATGGCTTTCAAATTGCACATACTAATGCTCACTATAGACCTCTACAATTTGCAGAAGTTTTATGAAAATTTGCAAATGTTTTATTTTACGAAGGCGACTGCGCAGTGCTAATTTTTACTGCAATATTGCCTTTAGGGGTCATGATTATGTGTACTCATGTGTCTGCTACACTGTAATATAGTTAAATAGTGTAAACATAATGCATAAAGTGCAAATTTACGCAATTAAACAGCGATAAAAAGGCGAATGGCTCATAGCAGCCATGTTGATTATGGAAAATTCGCAGTTTGAACAAACTTGGTAGACGACCTTGCAAGGAGCACATGTGCAAAATTGCGCTTCATTGCACTTAGCGGTTGCAGAGTAGAAGATGTTTAAAGATTTTCGCACAATTCAAAATGGCAGCTAGGTCATGTGACTAAATCACTTCTCTTGAACAAACTTTATTCTAGGTCAGTACAGCAGTACACACAGCAAGTTTTACAGCTGTAACATAAGCGGTTCTGGAGAAGAAGATTTTCAAGCGGTTGTCGAAATTTGTAGCAAAAAGCAATATGGCTGCTAGATCACATGACCAATGAGATTTATTTTGCATAGGATTATGCACAGCATAGATCTTTAGCATAGTGCCAAGTTTCATGAGTTTTAGAGTTATGCTGTTGTTTTTATAAGCATTTGAATAAGTGGCGGAATAATAATAATAATAATAATAATAAAAAAAATAATAATAATAATAATCTTGACAATAACAATAGGTTGTCCTGCAACTTCGTTGCATGGCCACCTAAATATAGCTGCAAGCAGCAATAGAGGTGGCCAAATGCATTGCCTATGCAATGGCATACAAGCAGCTAAGTCACAAAAATAGCTATAAAGCATGTTTTTGCAGTTCTAAGATAAACAGTTGAAAAGAAAATACATTTTTGAAATTATTGCGTTTTTAAAGATGGCTGCCACACTATATGACCAATACTTTCAACATGAACAGATTTAAATCTAGGTCACATTATATGGTTATACAGCAAATTTCAAAGCTTTAACATAAGCGGTTGCAAAGAAAATGCATTTTCGAAGTTTTTGCGCTATTCAAGATGGCGGCCATACCATGTGACCAATACTTTCAACATGAACAGATGTAACTGTATGTCACAATATAAGGTTATACAGAAAGTTTCACAGTTCAAACATAAGTGGTTGCAGAGAAAATAGATTTTTGAAATTTTCGCAAAAAACAAAATGGCTGCCAGAATATATGATATACAGTCTCCATATTATGCACAATAGTTGTCACCATAGATGTCAATAAGCATGGCAAAAATAAAGCATTTTGGTAAAACGTTTTTTGTTTTATTATTAATTTAAAAATATCGTTAAGCATTTTTGAACAATTCAAAATGGCTGCCAAATAACATGATGTATCAACTTCACTTGAACAAATCTGAATGTTAGTCATAAGATAACTCTATAAACAAAATTTCAAGTCTGTGCCATAAGCGGTTTCGGAGAAGAAGATTTTTGTAGTTTTTAAAAACAGCGCATTCGAAACAAAATGGCCGCCAAGCTATGCAATGGTTGGCTTTCAAATTGCACATACTAATGCTCACTATAGACCTCTACAATTTGCAGAAGTTTCATGAAAATTTGCAAATGTTTTATTTCACGAAGGCGACTGCGCAGTGCGAATTTTACCTGCAATATTGCCTTTAGGGGTCATAACTATGTGTAATCATGTGTCTGCTGCACTGTAATATAGTTAAATAGTGTAAATATAATGCATAAAGTGCAAATTTACGCAATTAAACAGCGATAAAAAGGCGAATCGCTCATAGCAGCCATGTTGATTATGGAAAATTCGCAGTTTTAACAATCTGGGTAGATGACCTCGCAAAGAGTATATGTGCAAAATTTTGCTTTATTGCACTTAGCGGTTTCAGAGAAGAAGATGTTTAAAGATTTTTGCACATTTCAAAATGGCAGCTAGATCATGTGACCAAATCACTTCTCTTGAACAAACTTTATTCTAGGTCAGTACAGCAGTACACACAGCAAGTTTCACAACTGTAACATAAGCGGTTCCGGAGAAGAAGATTTTCAAGCGTTTGTGAAAATTTGTCGCAAAAAACAATATGGCTGCTAGATCACATGACCTAAGAGATTTATATTGCATAGGATTATGCACAGCATAGATCTCTAGCACTGTGTCAAGTTTCATGAGTTTTAAATTTGTCGCAAAAAACAATATGGCTGCTAGATCACATGACCTATGAGATTTATATTGCATAGGATTATGCACAGCATAGATCTCTAGCACTGTGCCAAGTTTCATGAGTTTTTGTGTTATGCTGTTATTATAAGCATTTGAAAAAAACGGCAGAAAAATAATAATAATAAAAATAATAATAATAATAATAATAATAATAATAATCTGAGCAAAAACAATAGGTGTCCAGCACTAAAGTGCTTGGCCACTTAAATATAGCTGCAAGCAGCAATAGAGGTGGCCAAGCGCATTGCCTATGCAATGGCATACAAGCAGCTAAGTCACAATATATATCTATAAAGCAAGTTTTTGCAGTTCTAAGTTAAACAGTTGGAAAGAAAACACATTTTTGAAATTATTGCGTTTTTAAAGATGGCTGCCACACTATATGACCAATACTTTCAGCATGAACAGATGTAACTCTAGTTCACATTATATGGTTATACAGCAAATTTCAAAGCTTTAACATAAGCGGTTGCAAAGAAAACACATTTTCAAAGTTTTTGCGTTATTCAAGATGGCGGCCATACCATGTGACCAATACTTTCAACATGAACAGATGTAACTGTATGTCACAATATAAGGTTATACATAAATTTTCACAGTTCTAACATAAGTGGTTGCAGAGAAAATAGATTTTCGAAATTTTCGCAAAAAACAAAATGGCTGCCAGAATATATGATATACCGTCTCCATATTATGCACAATAGTTGTCACCATAGATTTCAATAAGCATGGCAAAAATAAAGCATTTTGGTAAAACGGTTTTTGTTTTATTATTAATTTAAAAATATCGTTAAGCGTTTTTGAACATTTCAAAATGGCTGCCAAACCACATGACGTATCAACTTCTCTTGAACAAATCTGAATGTTAGTCATAAGATAACTCTATAAACAAAATTTCAAGTCTGTGCCATAAGCGGTTTCGGAGAAGAAGATTTTTGTAATTTTTAAAAACAGCGCATTCGAAACAAAATGGCCGCCAAGCTATGCATTGTATGGCTTTCAAATTGCACATACTAATGCTCACTATAGACCTCTAAAATTTGCAGAAGTTTCATGAGAATTTGCAAATGTTTTATTTCACGAAGGCGACTGCGCAGTACGAATTTTACCTGCAATATTGCCTTTAGGGGTCATAACTGTGTGTAATCATGTGTCTGCTACACTGTAATATAGTTAAATAGTGTAAACATAATGCATAAAGTGCAAATGTACGCAATTAAACAACGATAAAAAGGCAAATCGCTCATAGCAGCCATGTTGATTATGGAAAATTCGCAGTTTTAACAATCTTGGTAGATGACCTTGCAAAGAGTACATGTGCAAAATTGCGTTTTATTGCACTTAGCGGTTTCAGAGAAGAAGATGTTTAAAGATTTTCGCACATTTCAAAATGGCAGCTAGATCATGTGACCAAATCACTTGTCTTGAACAAACTGTATTCTAGGTCAGTACAGCAGTACACACAGCAAGTTTCACAACTGTAACATAAGCGGTTCCGGAGAAGAAGATTTTCAAGCGTTTGTCAAAATTTGTCGCAAAAAACAATATGGCTGCTAGATCACATGACCTATGAGATTTATGTTGCATAGGATTATGCACAGCATAGATCTCTAGCACTGTGCCAAGTTTCATGAGTTTTTGAGTTATGCTGTTGTTATTATAAGCATTTGAAAAAAACGGCGGAAAAATAATAATAATAATAATAATAATAATAATAATAATAAATATAGCTGCAAGCAGCAATAGAGGTGGCCAAGCGCATTGCCTATGCAATGGCATACAAGCAGCTAAGTCACAATATATATCTATAAAGCAAGTTTTTGCAGTTCTAAGTTAAACAGTTGGAAAGAAAACACATTTTTGAAATTATTGCGTTTTTAAAGATGGCTGCCACACTATATGGTCAATACTTTAAGCATGAACAGATGTAACTCTAGGTCACATTATATGGTTATACAGCAAATTTCAAAGCTTTAACATAAGCGGTTGCAAAGAAAACACATTTTCGAAGTTTTTGCGTTATTCAAAATGGCGGCCATACCATGTGACCAATACTTTCAACATGAACAGATGTAACTGTATGTCACAATATAAGGTTATACATAAAGTTTCACAGTTCTAACATAAGTGGTTGCAGAGAAAATAGATTTTCAAAATTTTCGCAAAAAACAAAATGGCTGCCAGAATATATGATATACAGTCTCCATATTATGCACAATAGTTGTCACCATAGATGTCAATAAGCATGGCAAAAATAAAGCATTTTGGTAAAACGGTTTTTGTTTTATTATTAATTTAAAAATATCGTTAGGCATTTTTGAACAATTCAAAATGGCTGCCAAACCACATGACTTATCAACTTCTCTTGAACAAATCTGAATGTTAGTCATAAGATAACTCTGTAAACCAAATTTCAAGTCTGTGCTATAAGCAATTTCGGAGAAGAAGATTTTTGTAGTTTTTAAAAACAGCGCATTCGAAACAAAATGGCCGCCAAGCTATGCAATGTATGGCTTTCAAATTGCACATACTAATGCTCACTATAGACCTCTACAATTTGCAGAAGTTTCATGAAAATTTGCAAATGTTTTATTTCACGAAGGCGACTGCGCAATGCAAATTTTACCTGCAATATTGCCTTTAGGGGGCATGACTATGTGTAATCATGTGTCTGCTGCACTGTAATATAGTTAAATAGTGTAAATATAATGCATAAAGTGCAAATTTACGCAATTAAACAGCGATAAAAAGGCGAATCGCTCATAGCAGCCATGTTGATTATGGAAAATTTGCAGTTTTAACAATCTAGGTAGATGACCTTGCAAAGAGTATATGTGCAAAATTGCGCTTCATTGCACTTAGCGGTTTCAGAGAAGAAGATGTTTAAAGATTTTCGCACATTTCAAAATGGCAGCTAAATCATGTGACCAAATCACTTCTCTTGAACAAACTTTATTGTAGGTCAGTACAGCAGTACACACAGCAAGTTTCACAACTGTGACATAAGCGGTTCCAGAGAAGAAGATTTTCAAGCGTTTGTCAAAATTTGTCGCAAAAAACAATATGGCTGCTAGATCACATGACCTATGAGATTTATATTGCATAGGATTATGTACAACATAGATCTCTAGCACTGTGCCAAGTTTCATGAGTTTTTGAGTTATGCTGTTGTTATTATAAGCATCTGAAAAAAACGGCGGAAAAATAATAATAATAATAATAATAATAATAATAATAATAATAAAAATAATAATAATAATAATAATCTGAGCAAAAACAATAGGTGTCCAGCACTATAGTGCTTGGCCACCTAATAAAAATAATAATAATAATCTGAGCAAAAACAATAGGTGTCCAGCACTATAGTGCTTGGCCACTTAATAAAGGTAATAACTATGCATTTACTATACATTTTTCCCATTACAATGTTCTGCACATAGCAGAATATGTTCTAAGTATTTCTGAATATATATAAATATGCACCCCTATATATAATCTATTTATAAATATAGCTATAGATATATAGGGCCAGATTACAAGTGGAGTGCTAAATATTGCTTGCTAAATATCGCTTGCGATAATGTGCACTGGTATTACAAGTTAATCACAATGCTAGGAAGCATTGGGCTCATGAGAGCGCACTTCCATAAGCACCTACAGAAGCCTCATTCTGATGTCATCACAAACGGTATCAGAACCTCGCGCAGCAAAGGAGGTAAGTAGCGCAGCGATAGACAGCATTTTTTAATATAAATGTATATGCTTATATACTTACATGTGGTCTACGGAAACTCACAGTTCCCATAGACCGCAATGTAAAGGCAATTGTCAGTGCAATCATTTTTCTAACACCCCACTCCCACCAACTTTAAAGCCCCAAAACTGCCAAATGCCATTTTTTTATTTTAATATAAAAAAAAAATCCTAGAGTTTGCGATAGCAATAACCAGCCGCTTGTAATGGCTGCTTAATTATTGTGCTCCCGCAAACAGACAAATTTGCCCATTTGCGGGAGCGTGATAATTTAGCGCTCCACTTGTAATCTAGCCCATATTGTATCAAAACACACACACATATACTGTATATATATATATTTATATGATAAATGTTCATAATTTTCATGCTAAGTTAGTGCACTTGACAATATGGGATTGGGTTTGCGCGGGAGTTGGATGTTTTGTCCACTTTTTTGGTCCATTGACTTCTATTTGGCAATAGGTTAACGCACTAACAATATTCTAAATTTGACTTTTTGTGCTTGTTGTGTTAGCGCACAAGTGAAAACAGTTTACTTTCAATTAATAATAACAGTGCAACCCAAAGCGTAAAAACAGCTACCCCTAGGGCAGTTAACACTTTAGCAGGAGCGTTAAATAATGCTTCACTTTTAATCTAGCCCTATCTATTTTAGAAGAAATTTTTTGTAAATTTGTTAGTATATAATCTATTCTAATGTGTTTTTAACCTACTGTTTTACTGTGCACTATTTTACCTTATCTTATCTGACTCAAACTCTTGACTCACTGAGTTCAAATAAAACTAAATCAACACTAATAACAATGCAGAAATTATTTTTAGTAGTAGGACTACTTCCTTGTTTACTCACAGATTATTTTCTTCAGAACAATAATAGCAGGGCAGTAAAATATATATTACAACTATTAAACCATATAACCATTAAACACAACATTGTAACAAGTTATAAAATGTGTCAATATTAAAAGTGCAACGTTGCTATATAGATTTATTATTTATTTTGCTATAAAATTTATCTGAAAATTGTGCTTGTTTTACTTTCTTCCAGGGAGATACAGGGATAATATTGTTATCTTATTTTCTGTGAAAATGTGTTTATGTCAACCCCCCCCCCCTACCTACTAACACACAGAGAGCTCTTGCTGGGCAGGACAAACAGACACAGAGGGCTCCTGCTGGGCAGGACAATCAGACACAGAGGGCTACTGCTGGGCAGGACAATCAGACACAGAGGGCACCTGCTGGGCAGGACAATCAGACACAGAGGGCTCCTGCTGGGCTGGACAATCAGACCCAGAGGGCTACTGCTGGGCAGGACAATCAGACACAGAGGGCTACTGCTGGGCAGGACAATCAGACAGAGAGGGCTACTGCTGGGCAGGACAATCAGACACAGAGGGCTACTGCTGGGCAGGACAATCAGACAGAGAGGGCTACTGCTGGGCAGGACAATCAGACACAGAGGGCAACTGCTGGGCAGGACAATCAGACACAGAGGGCTACTGCTGGGCAGGACAATCAGACACAGAGGGCTCCTGCTGGGCAGGACAATCAGACACAGAGGGCTACTGCTGGGCAGGACAATCAGACACAGAGGGCTACTGCTGGGCAGGACAATCAGACACAGAGGGCTACTGCTGGGCAGGGCAATCAGACACAGAGGGCTACTGCTGGGCAGGACAATCAGACACAGAGGGCTCCTGCTGGGCAGGACAATCAGACACAGAGGGCTACTGCTGGGCAGGACAAACACACACAGAGGGCTACTGCTGGGCAGGACAATCAGACACAGAGGGCTACTGCTGGGCAGGACAATAAGACACAGAGGGCTACTGCTGGGCAGGACAATCAGACACAGAGGGCAACTGCTGGGCAGGACAATCCGACACAGAGGGCTACTGCTGGGCAGGACAATCAGACACAGAGGGCAACTGCTGGGCAGGACAATCAGACACAGAGGGCTACTGCTGGGCAGGACAATCAGACACAGAGGGCTACTGCTGGGCAGGACAATCAGACACAGAGGGCTACTGCTGGGCAGGACAATCAGACACAGAGGGCTACTGCTGGGCAGGCCAATCAGACACAGAGGGCTACTGCTGGGCAGGACAATCAGACACAGAGGGCTACTGCTGGGCAGGGCAATCAGACACAGAGGGCTACTGCTGGGCAGGGCAATCAGACACAGAGGGCTACTGCTGGGCAGGACAATCAGACACAGAGGGCTACTGCTGGGCAGGACAATCAGACACAGAGGGCTCCTGCTGGGCTGGACAATCAGACCCAGAGGGCTCCGGCTGGGCTGGACAATCAGACACAGAGGGCTCCTGCTGGGCAGGACAATCAGACACAGAGGGCTACTGCTGGGCCGGACAATCAGACAAAGATGGCTCCTGCTGGACAGGACAATCAGACACAGAGGGCTACTGCTGGGCCGGACAAACAGACAAAGATGGCTCCTGCTGGACAGGACAATCAGACACAGAGGGCTACTGCTGGGCCGGACAAACACACAAAGAGGGCTACTGCTGGGCAGGACAAACACACAAAGAGGGCTACTGCTGAGCAGGACAAACACACAAAGAGTGCTACTGCTGGGTAGGACAATAAGACACAGAGGGCTTCTGCTGGGCAGGACAATCAGACACAGAGGGCTCCTGCTGGGCAGGACAATCAGACCCTAGAGGTCTCCTGCTGGGCAGGACAATCAGACTCAGAAGGCTACTGCTGGGCAGGACAAACACACACAGAGGGCTACTGCTGGACAGGACAAACACACAGAGGGCTACTACTGGGCAGGACAATAAGACACAAAGGGCTCCTGCTGGGCAGGACAAACAGACACAGATGGCTCCTAATGGGCAAGACAATCAGACACAGAGGGATCCTGCTGGACAGAACAAACACACAAAGAGGGCTCCTGCTGGGCGGGACAATCAGACACAGAGGGCTCCTGCTGGGCAGGACAATCAGACACAGAGGGCAACTGCTGGGCAGGACAATCACACACAGAGGGTAACTGCTGGGCAGGACAATCAGACACAGACGGCTACCGCTGGGCAGGACAATCAGACACAGAGGGCTCCTGCTGGGCAGGACAATCAGACACAGAGGGCTACTGCTGGGTGGGACAATCAGACACAGAGGGCTACTGCTGGGCAGGACAATCAGACACAGAGGGTTACTGCTGGGCAGGACAATCAGACACAGAGGGATACTGCTGGGCAGGACAATCAGACACAGAGGGCTACTGCTGGGCAGGACAATCAGACACAGAGGGCAACTGCTGGGCAGGACAATCAGACACAGACGGCTACCGCTGGGCAGGACAAACACACACAGAGGGTTACTGCTGGGCAGGACAATCAGACACAGAGGGATACTGCTGGGCAGGACAATCAGACACAGAGGGATACTGCTGGGCAGGACAATCAGACACAGAGGGCAACTGCTGGGCAGGACAATCAGACACAGATGGCTACCGCTGGGCAGGACAAACACACACAGAGGGTTACTGCTGGGCAAGACAATCAGACACAGAGGGCTACTGCTGGGCAGGAAAATAAGACACAGAGGGCTCCTGCTGGGCAGGACACTCAGACACAGAGGGCTACTGCTGGGCAGGTCAAACACACACAGAGGGCTCCTGCTGGGCAGGACAATCATACACAGAGGGCTACTGCTGGGTGGGACAATCAGACACAGAGGGCTACTGCTGGGTGGGACAATCAGACACAGAGGACTACTGCTGGGCAGGACAATCAGACACAGAGGGCTACTGCTGGGTGGGACAATCAGACACAGAGGGCTCCTCCTGGGCAGGACAATTAGACACAGAGGGCTCCTCCTGGGCAGGACAAACACACACAGAGGGCTCCTGCTGGTCAGGACAATCAGACACAGAGGGCTACTGCTGGTCAGGACAATCAGACACAGAGGGCTACTGCTGGGCAGGACAAACACACTCAAAGGGCTACTTCTGGGCAGGACAAACACACACAGAGGGCTACTTCTGGGCAGGACAATCAGACACAGAGGGCTTCTGCTAAGCAGGACAATCAGACACAGAGGGCTTCTGCTGGGCAGGACAATCAGACGCAGAGGGCTACTGCTGGGCGGGATAATCAGACACAGAGGGCTACTGCTGGGCAGGACAATCAGACACAGAGGGCTACTGCAGGGCAGGACAATCAGACACAGAGGGCTACTGCTGGGCGGGATAATCAGACACAGAGGGCTACTGCTGGGCAGGACAATCAGACACAGAGGGCTACTGCTGGGCAGGACAATCAGACACAGAGGGCTACTGCTGGGCAGGAGAATCAGACACAGAGGGCTACTGCTGGGCGGGACAATCAGACACAGAGGGCTACTGCTGGGCAGGATTATCAGACACAGAGGGCAACTGCTGGGCAGGACAATCAGTCACAGAGGGCTACTGCTGGGCAGGACAATCAGACACAGAGGGCTACTGCTGGCAGGACAATCAGACAAAGATGGCTCCTGCTGGACAGGACAATCAGACACAGAGGGCTACTGCTGGGCCGGACAAACACACAAAGAGGGCTACTGCTGGGCAGGACAAACACACAAAGAGTGCTACTGCTGGGTAGGACAATAAGACACAGAGGGCTTCTGCTGCGCAGGACAATCAGACACAGAGGGCTCCTGCTGGGCAGGACAATCAGACCCTAGAGGTCTCCTGCTGGGCAGGACAATCAGACTCAGAAGGCTACTGCTGGGCAGGACAAACACACACAGAGGGCTACTGCTGGACAGGACAAACACACAGAGGGCTACTACTGGGCAGGACAATAAGACACAAAGGGCTCCTGCTAGGCAGGACAAACAGACACAGATGGCTCCTAATGGGCAAGACAATCAGACACAGAGGGATCCTGCTGGACAGAACAAACACACAAAGAGGGCTCCTGCTGGGCGGGACAATCAGACACAGAGGGCTCCTGCTGCGCAGGACAATCAGACACAGAGGGCAACTGCTGGGCAGGACAATCACACACAGAGGGTAACTGCTGGGCAGGACAATCAGACACAGACGGCTACCGCTGGGCAGGACAATCAGACACAGAGGGCTCCTGCTGGGCAGGACAATCAGACACAGAGGGCTACTGCTGGGTGGGACAATCAGACACAGAGGGCTACTGCTGGGCAGGACAATCAGACACAGAGGGTTACTGCTGGGCAGGACAATCAGACACAGAGGGATACTGCTGGGCAGGACAATCAGACACAGAGGGCTACTGCTGGGCAGGACAATCAGACACAGAGGGCAACTGCTGGGCAGGACAATCAGACACAGACGGCTACCGCTGGGCAGGACAAACACACACAGAGGGTTACTGCTGGGCAGGACAATCAGACACAGAGGGATACTGCTGGGCAGGACAATCAGACACAGAGGGATACTGCTGGGCAGGACAATCAGACACAGAGGGCAACTGCTGGGCAGGACAATCAGACACAGATGGCTACCGCTGGGCAGGACAAACACACACAGAGGGTTACTGCTGGGCAGGACAATCAGACACAGAGGGCTACTGCTGGGCAGGAAAATAAGACACAGAGGGCTCCTGCTGGGCAGGACACTCAGACACAGAGGGCTACTGCTGGGCAGGTCAAACACACACAGAGGGCTCCTGCTGGGCAGGACAATCATACACAGAGGGCTACTGCTGGGTGGGACAATCAGACACAGAGGGCTACTGCTGGGTGGGACAATCAGACACAGAGGACTACTGCTGGGCAGGAAATTCAGACACAGAGGGCTACTGCTGGGTGGGACAATCAGACACAGAGGGCTCCTCCTGGGCAGGACAATTAGACACAGAGGGCTCCTCCTGGGCAGGACAAACACACACAGAGGGCTCCTGCTGGTCAGGACAATCAGACACAGAGGGCTACTGCTGGTCAGGACAATCAGACACAGAGGGCTACTGCTGGGCAGGACAAACACACTCAAAGGGCTACTTCTGGGCAGGACAAACACACACAGAGGGCTACTTCTGGGCAGGACAATCAGACACAGAGGGCTTCTGCTAAGCAGGACAATCAGACACAGAGGGCTTCTGCTGGGCAGGACAATCAGACGCAGAGGGCTACTGCTGGGCGGGATAATCAGACACAGAGGGCTACTGCTGGGCAGGACAATCAGACACAGAGGGCTACTGCAGGGCAGGACAATCAGACACAGAGGGCTACTGCTGGGTGGGATAATCAGACACAGAGGGCTACTGCTGGGCAGGACAATCAGACACAGAGGGCTACTGCTGGGCAGGACAATCAGACACAGAGGGCTACTGCTGGGCAGGAGAATCAGACACAGAGGGCTACTGCTGGGCGGGACAATCAGACACAGAGGGCTACTGCTGGGCAGGATTATCAGACACAGAGGGCAACTGCTGGGCAGGACAATCAGTCACAGAGGGCTACTGCTGGGCAGGACAATCAGACACAGAGGGCTACTGCTGGGCAGGACAATCAGACACAGAGGGCTCCTGCTGGGCAGGACAATTAGACACAGAGGGCTACTGCTGGGCAGGACAATCAGACACAGAGGGCTACTGCTGGGCAGGACAATCAGACACAGAGGGCTACTGCTGGGCAGGGCAATCAGACACAGAGGGCTACTGCTGGGCAGGACAATCAGACACAGAGGGCTCCTGCTGGGCAGGACAATCAGACACAGAGGGCTACTGCTGGGCAGGACAAACACACACAGAGGGCTACTGATGGGCAGGGCAATCAGACACAGAGGGCTACTGCTGGGCAGGACAATCAGACACAGAGGGCAACTGCTGGGCAGGACAATCAGACACAGAGGGCTACTGCTGGGCAGGACAATCAGACACAGAGGGCTACTGCTGGGCAGGACAATCAGACACAGAGGGCTACTGCTGGGCAGGACAATCAGACACAGAGGGCTACTGCTGGGCAGGCCAATCAGACACAGAGGGCTACTGCTGGGCAGGACAATCAGACACAGAGGGCTACTGCTGGGCAGGGCAATCAGACACAGAGGGCTACTGCTGGGCCAGGCAATCAGACACAGAGGGCTACTGCTGGGCAGGACAATAAGACACAGAGGGCTACTGCTGGGCAGGACAATCAGACACAGAGGGCTCCTGCTGGGCTGGACAATCAGACCCAGAGGGCTCCGGCTGGGCTGGACAATCAGACACAGAGGGCTCCTGCTGGGCAGGACAATCAGACACAGAGGGCTACTGCTGGGCCGGACAATCAGACAAAGATGGCTCCTGCTGGACAGGACAATCAGACACAGAGGGCTACTGCTGGGCCGGACAAACAGACAAAGATGGCTCCTGCTGGACAGGACAATCAGACACAGAGGGCTACTGCTGGGCTGGACAAACACACAAAGAGGGCTACTGCTGGGCAGGACAAACACACAAAGAGGGCTACTGCTGAGCAGGACAAACACACAAAGAGTGCTACTGCTGGGTAGGACAATAAGACACAGAGGGCTTCTGCTGAGCAGGACAATCAGACACAGAGGGCTCCTGCTGGGCAGGACAATCAGACCCTAGAGGTCTCCTGCTGGGCAGGACAATCAGACTCAGAAGGCTACTGCTGGGCAGGACAAACACACACAGAGGGCTACTGCTGGACAGGACAAACACACAGAGGGCTACTACTGGGCAGGACAATAAGACACAAAGGGCTCCTGCTGGGCAGGACAAACAGACACAGATGGCTCCTAATGGGCAAGACAATCAGACACAGAGGGATCCTGCTGGACAGAACAAACACACAAAGAGGGCTCCTGCTGGGCGGGACAATCAGACACAGAGGGCTCCTGCTGGGCAGGACAATCAGACACAGAGGGCAACTGCTGGGCAGGACAATCACACACAGAGGGTAACTGCTGGGCAGGACAATCAGACACAGACGGCTACCGCTGGGCAGGACAATCAGACACAGAGGGCTCCTGCTGGGCAGGACAATCAGACACAGAGGGCTACTGCTGGGTGGGACAATCAGACACAGAGGGCTACTGCTGGGCAGGACAATCAGACACAGAGGATTACTGCTGGGCAGGACAATCAGACACAGAGGGATACTGCTGGGCAGGACAATCAGACACAGAGGGCTACTGCTGGGCAGGACAATCAGACACAGAGGGCAACTGCGGGGCAGGACAATCAGACACAGACGGCTACCGCTGGGCAGGACAAACACACACAGAGGGTTACTGCTGGGCAGGACAATCAGACACAGAGGGATACTGCTGGGCAGGACAATCAGACACAGAGGGATACTGCTGGGCAGGACAATCAGACACAGAGGGCAACTGCTGGGCAGGACAATCAGACACAGATGGCTACCGCTGGGCAGGACAAACACACACAGAGGGTTACTGCTGGGCAGGACAATCAGACACAGAGGGCTACTGCTGGGCAGGAAAATAAGACACAGAGGGCTCCTGCTGGGCAGGACACTCAGACACAGAGGGCTACTGCTGGGCAGGTCAAACACACACAGAGGGCTCCTGCTGGGCAGGACAATCATACACAGAGGGCTACTGCTGGGTGGGACAATCAGACACAGAGGGCTACTGCTGGGTGGGACAATCAGACACAGAGGGCTACTGCTGGGCAGGACAATCAGACACAGAGGGCTACTGCTGGGTGGGACAATCAGACACAGAGGGCTCCTCCTGGGCAGGACAATTAGACACAGAGGGCTCCTCCTGGGCAGGACAAAAACACACAGAGGGCTCCTGCTGGTCAGGACAATCAGACACAGAGGGCTACTGCTGGTCAGGACAATCAGACACAGAGGGCTACTGCTGGGCAGGACAAACACACTCAAAGGGCTACTTCTGGGCAGGACAAACACACACAGAGGGCTACTTCTGTGCAGGACAATCAGACACAGAGGGCTTCTGCTGGGCAGGACAATCAGACACAGAGGGCTTCTGCTGGGCAGGACAATCAGACGCAGAGGGCTACTGCTGGGCGGGATAATCAGACACAGAGGGCTACTGCTGGGCAGGACAATCAGACACAGAGGGCTACTGCAGGGCAGGACAATCAGACACAGAGGGCTACTGCTGGGCGGGATAATCAGACACAGAGGGCTACTGCTGGGCAGGACAATCAGACACAGAGGGCTACTGCTGGGCAGGACAATCAGACACAGAGGGCTACTGCTGGGCAGGAGAATCAGACACAGAGGGCTACTGCTGGGCGAGGCAATCAGACACAGAGGGCTACTGCTGGGCAGGATTATCAGACACAGAGGGCTACTGCTGGGCAGGATTATCAGACACAGAGGGCTACTGCTGGGCAGGATAATCAGACAAAGAGGGCTACTGCTGGGCAGGACAATCAGACAGAGAGGGCTACTGCTGGGCGGGACAATCCTACACAGAGGGCTACTGCTGGGCAGGACAATCAGACACAGAGGGCTACTGCTGGGCAGGTCAAACACACACAGAGGGCTCCTGCTGGGCGGGACAATCAGACACAAAGGGCTACTGCTGGGCGGGATAATCAGACACAGAGGGCTACTGCTGGGCAGGTCAAACACACACAGAGGGCTACTGCTGGGCAGGACAATCAAACACAGAGGGCTACTGCTGGGCAGGACAATCAGACACAGGGGGCTACTGCTGGACGGGACAATCAGACACAGAGGGCTACTGCTGGGCATGACAATCAGACACAGAGGGCTACTGCTGGGCGGGACAATCAGACACAGAGGGCTACTGCTGGGCAGGACAATCAGACACAGAGGGCAACTGCTGGGCAGGACAATCAGACACAGAGGGCTACTGCTGGGCATGACAATCAGACACAGAGGGCTACTGCTGGGCGGGACAATCAGACACAGAGGGCTACTGCTGGGCAGGACAATCAGACACAGAGGGCTACTGCAGGGCAGGACAATCAGACACAGAGGGCTACTGCAGGGCCGGACAATCAGACACAGAGGGCTACTGCTGGACAGGACAATCAGACACAGAGGGCTACTGCGGGGCAGGACAATCAGACACAGAGGGCTACTGCTGGGCAGGACAATCAGACACAGAGGGCTACTGCTGGACGGGACAATCAGACACAGAGGGCTATTGCTGGGCGGGACAATCAGACACAGAGGGCTACTGCTGGACAGGACAATCAGACACAGAGGGCTACTGCGGGGCAGGAAAATCAGACACAGAGGGCTACTGCTGGGCAGGACAATCAGACACAGAGGGCTACTGCTGGACGGGACAATCAGACACAGAGGGCTACTGCTGGGTGGGACAATCAGACACAGAGGGCTACTGCTGGACGGGACAATCAGACACAGAGGGCTACTTCTGGGCGGGACAATCAGACAGAGAGGGCTACTGCTGAGCAGGGTAATCAGACAGACAGGGCTACTACTGAGCAGGGCAAACACACAGATACTGAGCAGCATGTACATATTGAGAGGTATTGGGTAGGACTTACGCACATATTCAGGACCTAAACAAACACACATAGGTACTAGACAGTACATACACAAACTAACTATAACTAAAATGTTACAAAGTACACTAACACCCATAAACTACCTATTAACCCTTAAACCACCGCCCTCCTGCATAGCAAATACTATATTAAACTTATTAACCCCTAATCTGCCACCCACCCACATTGTGACTATTAAATAAACCTTATTAACCCCTAATCCGCCGTCCCCCGACATCGCCAAAACTAACATAAACCTATTAACCCCTAAACCACCACCCTCCCGCATCGCAAACACTATATCAAGCTAATTATGCCCTAATCTGCCACCCACCCACATCGCGACTATTAAATAAACCTATTAACCCCTAAACCTCCAGACCCCCACATTGCCAACACTATAATAAAGTAGTAACCCCTAAACCTCCAGCCCCCCACATCGTAGCTAGAAAACTAAACCTATTAACCCTAAACCACCGCCCCCCACATCGCAAAACACTAAATTAAACTATTAACCCCTAAATCTAACACCCCCTAACTTTAAATTAAAATTATAATATAGCTATCTTAACAAAAAAATGGAGAGACTAAAGATTGGGGTTTAGTGAGCACTCTTTCCAAGTATAAGAAGTAATTCTATAAAAAATAACTTTTAATAATATAAGGCCAAATTATCAAGCCGTCAACTATGCTGCATTCGGCGGCACCAATACGCTTGCCTAACATTGTGGCCGCGGACATGAATACGATCTCCATATTTATAAAAAAACCTGTCAAAAAGCTGCGCACCAAGCACGGGGCGATGAGCAGCGGACTGTTGTTAACTAGCAGTCATCGATCTCGCTGCTATTCGGCTTTTTCCCAACTTTATTTATACCCTGTCATTAAACACCACCACTATACTAAAGTGTTTAACCCCTATCCCGCGGCTCCCGGATCCCGCCGCAACTAAATACAGTTATTAACCCCTATCCCGCCGCTCCCGGACCCCGCTGCAACTAAATAAAGATATTAACCCCCATCCCGCTGCTCTCGGAGCCCACCACCACTCTAATAAAGTTATTAACCCCTATCCCTCTGCTCCCGGAGCCCACCACAACTCTAGTAAAGTTATTAACCCCTATCCCTCCATTCCCGGAGCCCACCGCAATTCTAATAAAGTTATTAACCCCTATCCCCCCGCTCCCGGACCCCTCCGCAACTAAATAAATGTATTAACCCCTAAACCCCTGGCCTCCCACATCACTACCGATTACTAAACCTATTAACCCCTAAACCGCCAGCCCCCCACATCGCCATAAACTAAATTAAGCTATTAACCCCTAAACCTAACAACCCGCTAACTTTACATTAAATATTAACTCATCCCTATCTTATAATAAATTTAAACATACCTTTAGAATTAAAATAAACTATATTAAACTACTAATTAACCTATCCTAACTATTATCCTACAATTACATTAAACTATATTAAACTATTAATTAACCTACCCTAACTATTATACTAAAATTACATTAAACTATATGAAACTATTAATTAACCTACCCTAACTATTATACTAAAATTACAATAAACTAACAATTAAATTAACTATATTACAAATTTAAAAAGCTAACCCTACTCAAGTTATTTAAATCTACTACTAAAAAATACTGTTACAAAAAAATAACAACTAAGTTACACAAAATAAAAAATACATTTTCAAATATTTAAACTAATTAAACTTAATCTAATAGCCCTATCAAACCCCCCCCCCCCCCAAAAAAAAAATAAGAAAAAACAATAAACTAACAATGGCCCTTAAAGGGGCCTTTTGCGGGGCATTGCCCCAAAGAAATCAGCTCTTTAACCTTTTAAAAAAATACAAATACTCCCCCAACAGTAAAACCCACCACCCACATAACCAACACCCCCAAATAAAAAATTATCTAAAAAACCTAAGCTTCCCATTGCCCTGAAAAGGGCATTGCCCTTAAAAGGGCATTCAGCTCTTTTACTGCCCAAAGTCCCTAACCTAAAAATAAAACCCACCCAATAAACCCTTAAAAAACCTAACACTAACCCCCGAAGATCCACTTACAGTTTTCGAAGACCGGACATCCATCCTCATCCAAGCAGCAGAAGTCCTTAGCGAAGCCGGCAGAAGTCTTCATCCAAGCGGGCCGAAGACTTCATCCAACCAGGCAGAAGTCTTCATCCAGACAGCATCCAAACCTAGTGTTAGTTTTTTTTAAAGTGAAAGTAAATTTTTAGTTCCGCCAACAACGCTATTGATAATACATCTCCCATAATGGATAGTCGCTAACTTTTTATGTTTAAAAAAAGGTCCTATACTTAGGAAATGTATACCTTTTGCTAGCTTCCTCCGCCCCCTGCTAGCTTCCGGGTTTACAAGTGTTAGAGGAAAGAGCATTCCCATCGGCTCTATAAATCATTAGCCGTGCACGCTCTTGTGAGCCCAATATTTTGTGCATGCGCAATGATACGAGCTGCACTCCGATACTAAACATTGAATCCCTGGATTCATTGTTTAGTAGGAGTGCGGCGATAGTATAAATTTGTTTGTAAGCAGAGAATTCCCTGATGACTAACGAGCAAGCGAAATTTATTAAGTTCTAGAAAAGTATATTGTTTTAGTTGAGTTACATCAATAAGGGATTTCCTTTGAAGTTCCAAATGCGCATGCGGCTATTGTGAATGCTCATTGGATCATGGATGAACTTTAAGGATAGCCACATGTGCATTTGAAAATGGGGGCATAAATAGAACAGGCTAGACGCCCATGGGGGACCAATGAAATTCTGCTGTTTCATCACGACTGAAGGAAATTTTTTTTATAATGCAGGAGGAGGAACGGCTAACAAGTATTGCGGCTTTGAGGGTGAAAAAATTATGATAGATACAACTAAATAAAAAATGATGAATGAAAGTGATGTTATTTGTAATAGATTTATATAAGCATATCTAGGGATATACTCAACTTTACTTTCACTTTAAGGTTTATTGAGTGGATTTTAATTTTAGGTTAGGGACTTTGGGCAGTAAAAGAGCTGAATGCCCTTTTAAGGGCAATGCCCATACAAAAGCCCTTTTCATGGCAATGGGGAGCTTAGGTTTTTCAGATAGGTTTTTATTTGGGGGTGTTAGTTGTGTGGGTGGTGGGTTTTACTGTTGGGGGGTGTTTGTATTTTTTTTTACAGGTAAAAGAGTTGATTTCTTTGGGGCAATGCCCTGCAAAAGGACCCTTTAAGGGCCATTGGTAGTGATGTCGCGAACCTAAAAATTTCGGTTTGCGAACGGTGGACTCGAACTTCCGCAACTGTTCGCGAACCGTTGAACCGGGCGAACCGCCATTGACTTCAATAGGCAGGCGAACTTTCAAACCAACAGGGACTCTTTCTGGCCACAATAGTGATGGAAAAGTTGTTTCAAGGGGACTAACACCTGGACTGTGGCATGCCTGAGGGGGATCCATGGCAAAACTCCCACGGAAAATTACATAGTTGATGCAGAGTCTGGTTTTAAGCCATAAAGGGCATAAATCACCTAACATTCCTAAATTGTTTGGAATAACGTGCTTTAAAACATCAGGTATGATGTTGTATCGATCAGGTAGTGTAAGGCTTACGCCCGCTTCACAGTGACAGACCAAACTCCCCGTGTAACGCACCGCAAACAACCGGAAACAGTCCATTTGCACAACCACGAGATAGATAGATTTGATAGATAGATACATAGATTACATAATCAATAGATGCAATATACATATGATAGATACAAATTACATAGATCAATAGATGCAATATACATTTGATAGATACGAATTACATAGATCAATAGATGCAATATACATTTGATAAATACGAATTACATAGATCAATAGATGCAATATACATTTGATAGATACGAATTACATCGATCAAAAGATGCAATATACATTTGATAGATACGAATTACATAGATCAATAGATGCAATATACATTTGATAGATACGAATTACATAGATCAATAGATGCAATATACATTTGATAGATACGAATTACATAGATCAATAGATGCAATATACATTTGATAGATACGAATTACATAGATCAACAGATGCAATATACATTTGATAGATACAAATTACATAGATCAATAGATGCAATATACATTTGATAGATACGAATTACATAGATCAATAGATGCAATTTACATTTGATAGATACGATTTACATAGATCAATAGATGCAATATACATTTGATAGATACGAATTACATAGATCAATAGATGCAATATATATTTGATAGATACGATTGATTGATAGTTAGATAGATTTGATAGATAAATAGATAGATTTGATAGATATATAATTTCCCAGACAGAGAATTACAAGACGTGCCGGCTGGGACCCATGGTAAGGTTCCCAGAGGCAGTTGCGGTGCCAGGGGAAGTGTATATGGCATGGATTTTCGGAACCGGGAGATGGAAAAAGATGCTTGGTCGGTCCTCCGCCTGCCAGCGTGTGTGCCAGGCCCACTTGCTGCCAACTAATGCCACCAATCATATTTGTTATAACAGTATTGTAAATATTTAAAATAAAAACTTTCTTGACTGTGAAACATCAGTCATCTAGTGTAATCTAATTGCAGTTGCCTTCCTCCCAGGCCAACTTGCCAAGCCAACTAGTGCCACCAATCATATTTGTTCTAACAGGTTTGAAAATATTTAAAATAAAAACATTTTTTACTGTGAATCATCAGTCTGCTAGTGCCATTGAATTGCAGTTTCCTGCCTACCAGCGTGTGTGCCAGGCTCACTTGCCGTTTCCAACTAATGCCACCAATCATATTTGTTCTAACAGTATTGTAAACTTTTTTAAAAAAAACTTTTTGGACTGTGAAGCATCAGTCAGCTAGTGTAATCTAATTGCAGTTGCCTTCCTCCCAGCGTGTGTGCCAGCCAGGCCCACTTGCCAACTAGTGCCACCAATCATATTTGTTGTCACAGTACTTTTAATATTTAAAAAATAAACATTTTTTACTTTGAAACATCAGTCTTTTTTTTGGTGTCAGGATCACAGCGTATACTGTGCCCACTTGCCCAGTGCCACCCCTCATAATTTGTTTAATAGTATTGTAAATGTACATTTTAAAAAAAGTGACAGGCAGAGGCAGGCCACACCACAGGTGCCGTCGTGGTCGTGGTGCTGTGATTCCTTTAGACCCTACAAATATGCACATTGTTCAGAGGCCAGGTGCCAGGGGGGATGCGAAAAGTTCTGAGGAGGACCTAGTTGAATGGCTAACACAGGACACCCAATCTTCTACAGCTTCCGCTCCTAGTCCTCCTAACCTTGACGCACCATTCACCTCCAGCTGTGCTTTGGGCACCTCTCAAGTGACCAGTGCCGCCTGTTGCCACCACCAACACTAGCACCACAGCCACTTCACTTGATCTGTCAGAGGAGTTATTGACACATCAGTTGGAAGAAATGAGTGATGCGCAACCATCATTGACAGAGGATGTAGATAACAGTGATATGTCTCAGTCAGGCAGCAATACAGACATGGAGGTACGGTGTGATGATGATGATGATGGTGGTGTTGTACCCGATGCTGCTTCCTTTGTTGATGTGTCAGATACAAGTCAAGCGGTTGATGATGATGTGTCGGTGGATGTCACGTGGGTGCCTGCTAGAAGAGAAGAAGAAGAGGGGGAAAGTTCAGATGGGGAGACAGAGAGGAGGAGGAGGAGATGAGTTGGAAGCAGAGGGAGGTCGTCGCAAGGAGCTAGTGGCACAGTCAGACAGCATGCCGACGCCAATCAACGCATGCTGTCGCCACCACCAGAAAGCAGTCATCGCAGAACTCAGCAGTGTGGCATTTTTTTTTGTGTCTGCCTCTGACAACAGTGATGCCATTTGCAACCTGTGCCAAAAGAAACTGAGTCGTGGGAAGTCCAACACCCACCTAGGTACAACTGCTTTGCGAAGGCACATGGTCTCACATCACAAACATCGATGGGAAGAACACATGAGTAGAAGCAGCACACAAACTCAAAGCTGCCATCCTCCTCCTGCTCCAGCATTTTCAGTCACGTCAACCACTGCTGTCCTCCTTGCCCCCTCTCAACCATCCTCCACTGAGTCTCTCTTACGTAGCAGTTCCTGGTCATCTGCCCACAGTCAGGTGTCTGTCAAGGACATGTTTGAGCGTAAGAAGCCAATTTCTCAAAGTCACCCCCTTGCCCAGCGTCTGACAGCTGGCTTGTCTGAACTCTTAGCTCGCCAGCTTTTACCATACAAGCTGGTGGAGTCTGATGCTTTCAAAAAATTTGTAACTATTGGGACACCGCAGTGGAACGAACCTGGCAGAAATTTCTTTTCACAAAAGGCAATCCCAAACCTGTACTCTATTGTGCGAAAGGAAGTAATGGCATGTCTGGCACACAGCGTTGGGGCAAGGGTCCATATGACCACTGATAGCTGGTCTGCAAAGCATGGTCAGGGCAGGTATATCACCTACACTGCGCATTGGGTAAACCTGCTGACGTCTGACAAGCATGGAATGCGTGGCTCTGCAGAAGAGTTGGTGACACCGCCATGACTTGCAGGCAGGCCTGCTGCTACCTCCTCTACTCCTCCTACTCCATCCTCTTCCATAACCTCTTCCTCGGCTGAGTCCTCTTCTGCTTCTGCGTCTTGCTCCACATCAACGGCACCCCCCCAGCTCCCCAGGTACTATTCAACATCCCGGATACGGCAGTGTCACATCGTCTTGGGGTTGACTTGCCTGAAAGTGGAGAGTCACACCGCACCAGCACTCCTGACCGGCCTGAATGCACAGGTGGATCAGTGGCTGACTCCACACCAACTGGAGCTTGGCAAGGTTGTTTCTGACAATGGAAGTAATTTGGTGGCGGAAGATGTGTGGCCATTTCAGGGGTTCCTACACGGCCATGGCGCACTTGTCCGATATCCAGCGTCGAAACAACCTGCCAGTGAGGCACTTGATTTGCGACAGCCCGACACGGTGGAATTCAACACTCCTAATGTTCGACCGCCTGCTCCAACAAGAAAAAGCTGTTAATGAGTATTTGTATGACCGGGGTGCTAGGACAGCCTCTGGGGAGCTGGAGATTTTTTTTGCCAAATTACTGGACGCTCATGCGCAATGCTTGTAGGCTCATGCGTCCTTTTGAGGAGGTGACAAACCTTGTCAGTCGCACCGAAAGCACCATCAGCGACATCATACCATTTGTTTCCTTCCTGGAGCGTGCCCTGCGAAGAGTGCTGGATCAGGCCGTAGATGAGCGTGAAGAGGAAGAGTTGTGATGTCCATCACCCTCAGAAACAGCCTTATCAGCATCGCTTGCTGGACCTGCGGCAACACAGGAAGAGGATTGTGAGGAAGAGGAGTCCGAGAAGGAATGTGGCTTTGAAGAGGAGGAGGAGGAAGACCAAGCACAACAGGCATCCCAGGGTGCTCGTTGTTGTCACCTCTCTGCTGAAGATACCCTCAGTGACATCAGTGAGGACGAGGAACGGGACATGATTAGCTCGGCATCCAACCTTGTGCAAATGGGGTCTTTCATGCTGTCGTGCCTGTTGAGGGACCCTCATATAAAAAAGCTGAGGTAGAACGACCTGTACTCGGTGTCCACGCTACTAGACCCCCGGTATAAGCATAAAGTGCCTGAAATGTTACCAAATTCACGCAAGTCGGAAAGGATGGAGCATTTTAAAAATAAATTAAAAACTATGCTTTACACAGCGTATAAGGGTGATGTCACAGCACAACGGGAATCTAACAGGGGAAGAGATGAAAGTAATCCTTCTCCTCCCACAACCACGGCGGCAAGGACAGCATGCTTTCCTGATGTCTTGTTGATGGAGGACATGCGGACCTTTTTAACTCCTATGCATCGCCAGAGCCTTTCGGGATCCAGCCTCAAAGAAAGACTCAACCGACAGGTAGCAGACTACCTAGCATTAACTGTGGATCTCGACACTCTGAGGAGCGATGGACCCCTTGACTACTGGGTGTGCAGGCTTGACCTGTGGCCTGAGCTATCCCAATTTGCAATTGAACTTATGGCCTGCCCTGCTTCAAGTGTCCTGTCCGAAAGGATCTTCAGTGCAGCAGGAGGTTTTGTCACTGAGAAGAGAAGTCGCCTAGGTCAAAAAAGTCTTGACTATCTCACCTTTATTAAAATGAATGAGGGATGGATCCCGAAGGGACTGACATTGGGCGATACATTTGAGTAAAAAAGGCCTGATGATGAGATGAGCTGCCTTGGGCTACAAATGGTACACACGCTGGCTTTTTTTTCTTATAATGCAGGATGACTTGCGTGACTTATCCGCCAACAACTAGTGTTCAAGCCGCAAGGTTTTAGGGCACTTTCTAACTGTTTTACAAACATCAATTTTTCTGGCCGCTGCTACAGCAGCGGCTGCAACAATCCCGAATTTTTAAGGCATTTGTACATGCCTAATTTTTCTGGCCTCTGCTGCTGCACTGTGGCTACAAAACTCAAAGCAAAATAAAAAGGCACATAACAGTGATTAAACTGTTAAGAATAGTACTACTTAACACACCACTCATATCTGGTGGCACAGTACATTGCACGCGCAGTGCCCCAAATTTGAAGTAGGAGGACCGACCAAGCATCTTTTTCCATCTCTTGGTTCCGAAAAATTATCTCCGGGTTCCATCTATGCCATACCTGTACTCTATTGTGCAAAAGGATGGCATATGTCATGTTTCATGCTGTTGTGCCTGTTGAGGGTCATGGCCCATCGTATAAAAAGGCTGAAGGAGAACGACCTGTACTGGGTGTCCAAGCACATTTTTTGTTCAATATTCCCGGTTCCTCTAAATTATCTCCGGGTTCCTCAAATCAATGCCATACCTGTACTTGATTGTGCAAAAGGGTGGCATATGTGGTGTTTCATGCTGTTGTGCCTGTTGAGGGTTGTGGCCCATCGTATAAAAAGACTGAAGGAGAACGACCTGTACTGTGTGTCCAAGCACATTTTTTGTTCAATATTCCCGGTTCCTCTAAATTATCTCCGGGTTCCTCAAATCAATGCTATACCTGTACTCTATTGTGCAAAAGGATGGCATATGTGGTGTTTCATGCTGTTGTGCCTGTTTTGGGTCGTGGGCCATCGTATAAAAAGGCCCAGTGCCACCCCTCATAATTTGTTTAATAGTATTGTAAATGTACATTTTAAAAAAAGTGACAGGCAGAGGCAGGCCACACCACAGGTGCCGTCGTGGTCGTGGTGCTGTGATTCCTTTAGACCCTACAAATATGCACATTGTTCAGAGGCCAGGTGCCAGGGGGGATGCGAAAAGTTCTGAGGAGGACCTAGTTGAATGGCTAACACAGGACACCCAATCTTCTACAGCTTCCGCTCCTAGTCCTCCTAACCTTGACGCACCATTCACCTCCAGCTGTGCTTTGGGCACCTCTCAAGTGACCAGTGCCGCCTGTCGCCACCACCAACACTAGCACCACAGCCACTTCACTTGATCTGTCAGAGGAGTTATTGACACATCAGTTGGAAGAAATGAGTGATGCGCAACCATCATTGACAGAGGATGTAGATAACAGTGATATGTCTCAGTCAGGCAGCAATACAGACATGGAGGTACGGTGTGATGATGATGATGATGGTGGTGTTGTACCCGATGCTGCTTCCTTTGTTGATGTGTCAGATACAAGTCAAGCGGTTGATGATGATGTGTCGGTGGATGTCACGTGGGTGCCTGCTAGAAGAGAAGAAGAAGAGGGGGAAAGTTCAGATGGGGAGACAGAGAGGAGGAGGAGGAGATGAGTTGGAAGCAGAGGGAGGTCGTCGCAAGGAGCTAGTGGCACAGTCAGACAGCATGCCGACGCCAATCAACGCATGCTGTCGCCACCGCCAGAAAGCAGTCATCGCAGAACTCAGCAGTGTGGCATTTTTTTTTGTGTATGCCTCTGACAACAGTGATGCCATTTGCAACCTGTGCCAAAAGAAACTGAGTCGTGGGAAGTCCAACACCCACCTAGGTACAACTGCTTTGCGAAGGCACATGGTCTCACATCACAAACATCGATGGGAAGAACACATGAGTAGAAGCAGCACACAAACTCAAAGCTGCCATCCTCCTCCTGCTCCAGCATCTTCAGTCACGTCAACCACTGCTGTCCTCCTTGCCCCCTCTCAACCATCCTCCACTGAGTCTCTCTTACGTAGCAGTTCCTGGTCATCTGCCCACAGTCAGGTGTCTGTCAAGGACATGTTTGAGCGTAAGAAGCCAATTTCTCAAAGTCACCCCCTTGCCCAGCGTCTGACAGCTGGCTTGTCTGAACTCTTAGCTCGCCAGCTTTTACCATACAAGCTGGTGGAGTCTGATGCTTTCAAAAAATTTGTAACTATTGGGACACCGCAGTGGAACGAACCTGGCAGAAATTTCTTTTCACAAAAGGCAATCCCAAACCTGTACTCTATTGTGCGAAAGGAAGTAATGGCATGTCTGGCACACAGCGTTGGGGCAAGGGTCCATATGACCACTGATAGCTGGTCTGCAAAGCATGGTCAGGGCAGGTATATCACCTACACTGCGCATTGGGTAAACCTGCTGACGTCTGACAAGCATGGAATGCGTGGCTCTGCAGAAGAGTTGGTGACACCGCCACGACTTGCAGGCAGGCCTGCTGCTACCTCCTCTACTCCTCCTACTCCATCCTCTTCCATAACCTCTTCCTCGGCTGAGTCCTCTTCTGCTTCTGCGTCTTGCTCCACATCAACGGCACCCCCCCAGCTCCCCAGGTACTATTCAACATCCCGGATACGGCAGTGTCACATCGTCTTGGGGTTGACTTGCCTGAAAGCGGAGAGTCACACCGCACCAGCACTCCTGACCGGCCTGAATGCACAGGTGGATCAGTGGCTGACTCCACACCAACTGGAGCTTGGCAAGATTGTTTCTGACAATGGAAGTAATTTGGTGGCGGAAGATGTGTGGCCATTTCAGGGGTTCCTACACGGCCATGGCGCACTTGTCCGATATCCAGCGTCGAAACAACCTGCCAGTGAGGCACTTGATTTGCGACAGCCCGACACGGTGGAATTCAACACTCCTAATGTTCGACCGCCTGCTCCAACAAGAAAAAGCTGTTAATGAGTATTTGTATGACCGGGGTGCTAGGACAGCCTCTGGGGAGCTGGAGATTTTTTTTGCCAAATTACTGGACGCTCATGCGCAATGCTTGTAGGCTCATGCGTCCTTTTGAGGAGGTGACAAACCTTGTCAGTCGCACCGAAAGCACCATCAGCGACATCATACCATTTGTTTCCTTCCTGGAGCGTGCCCTGCGAAGAGTGCTGGATCAGGCCGTAGATGAGCGTGAAGAGGAAGAGTTGTGATGTCCATCACCCTCAGAAACAGCCTTATCAGCATCGCTTGCTGGACCTGCGGCAACACAGGAAGAGGATTGTGAGGAAGAGGAGTCCGAGAAGGAATGTGGCTTTGAAGAGGAGGAGGAGGAAGACCAAGCACAACAGGCATCCCAGGGTGCTCGTTGTTGTCACCTCTCTGCTGAAGATACCCTCAGTGACATCAGTGAGGACGAGGAACGGGACATGATTAGCTCGGCATCCAACCTTGTGCAAATGGGGTCTTTCATGCTGTCGTGCCTGTTGAGGGACCCTCATATAAAAAAGCTGAGGTAGAACGACCTGTACTCGGTGTCCACGCTACTAGACCCCCGGTATAAGCATAAAGTGCCTGAAATGTTACCAAATTCACGCAAGTCGGAAAGGATGGAGCATTTTAAAAATAAATTAAAAACTATGCTTTACACAGCGTATAAGGGTGATGTCACAGCACAACGGGAATCTAACAGGGGAAGAGATGAAAGTAATCCTTCTCCTCCCACAACCACGGCGGCAAGGACAGCATGCTTTCCTGATGTCTTGTTGATGGAGGACATGCGGACCTTTTTAACTCCTATGCATCGCCAGAGCCTTTCGGGATCCAGCCTCAAAGAAAGACTCAACCGACAGGTAGCAGACTACCTAGCATTAACTGTGGATCTCGACACTCTGAGGAGCGATGGACCCCTTGACTACTGGGTGTGCAGGCTTGACCTGTGGCCTGAGCTATCCCAATTTGCAATTGAACTTATGGCCTGCCCTGCTTCAAGTGTCCTGTCCGAAAGGATCTTCAGTGCAGCAGGAGGTTTTGTCACTGAGAAGAGAAGTCGCCTAGGTCAAAAAAGTCTTGACTATCTCACCTTTATTAAAATGAATGAGGGATGGATCCCGAAGGGACTGACATTGGGCGATACATTTGAGTAAAAAAGGCCTGATGATGAGATGAGCTGCCTTGGGCTACAAATGGTACACACGCTGGCTTTTTTTTCTTATAATGCAGGATGACTTGCGTGACTTATCCGCCAACAACTAGTGTTCAAGCCGCAAGGTTTTAGGGCACTTTCTAACTGTTTTACAAACATCAATTTTTCTGGCCGCTGCTACAGCAGCGGCTGCAACAATCCCGAATTTTTAAGGCATTTGTACATGCCTAATTTTTCTGGCCTCTGCTGCTGCACTGTGGCTACAAAACTCAAAGCAAAATAAAAAGGCACATAACAGTGATTAAACTGTTAAGAATAGTACTACTTAACACACCACTCATATCTGGTGGCACAGTACATTGCACGCGCAGTGCCCCAAATTTGAAGTAGGAGGACCGACCAAGCATCTTTTTCCATCTCTTGGTTCCGAAAAATTATCTCCGGGTTCCATCTATGCCATACCTGTACTCTATTGTGCAAAAGGATGGCATATGTCATGTTTCATGCTGTTGTGCCTGTTGAGGGTCATGGCCCATCGTATAAAAAGGCTGAAGGAGAACGACCTGTACTGGGTGTCCAAGCACATTTTTTGTTCAATATTCCCGGTTCCTCTAAATTATCTCCGGGTTCCTCAAATCAATGCCATACCTGTACTCGATTGTGCAAAAGGGTGGCATATGTGGTGTTTCATGCTGTTGTGCCTGTTGAGGGTTGTGGCCCATCGTATAAAAAGACTGAAGGAGAACGACCTGTACTGTGTGTCCAAGCACATTTTTTGTTCAATATTCCCGGTTCCTCTAAATTATCTCCGGGTTCCTCAAATCAATGCTATACCTGTACTCTATTGTGCAAAAGGATGGCATATGTGGTGTTTCATGCTGTTGTGCCTGTTTTGGGTCGTGGGCCATCGTATAAAAAGGCTGAAGGAGAACGACCTGTACTGGGTGTCCAAGCATGTTTTTTGTTCAATATTCCCGGCCCCTCTAAATTATCTCCGGGTTCCTCAAATCAATGCCATACCTGTACTCTATTGTGCAAAAAGATGGCATATGTGGTGTTTCATGCTGTTGTGCCTGTTGAGGGTCGTGGGCCATCTTATAAAAAGGCTGAAGGAGAACGACCTGTACTGGGTGTCAAAGCACGTTTTTTGTTCAATATTCCCGGTTCCTCTAAATTATCTCTGGGTTCCTCAAATCAATGCCATACCTGTACTCGAATGTGCAAAAGGGTGGCATATGAGCTGTTTCATGCTGTTCTGCCTGTTGAGGGTTGTGGCCCATCGTATAAAAAGGCTGAAGGAGAACGACCTGTACTGGGTGTCCAAGCACATTTTTTGTTCAATATTCCCGGTTCCTCTAAATTATCTCCGGGTTCCTCAAATCAATGCCATACCTGTACTCGATTGTGCAAAAGGGTGGCATATGTGGTTTTTCATGCTGTTGTGCCTGTTGAGGGTTGTGGCCCATCGTATAAAAAGGCTGAAGAAGAACGACCTGTACTGGGTGTCCAAGCACATTTTTTGTTCAATATTCCCGGTTCCTCTAAATTATCTCCGGGTTCCTCAAATCAATGCCATACCTGTACTCGATTGTGCAAAAGGGTGGCATATGTGGTGTTTCATGCTATTGTGCCTGTTGAGGGTTGTGGCCCATCGTATAAAAAGGCTGAAGGAAAACGACCTGTACTGGGTGTACAAGCACATTTTTTGTTCAATATTCCCGGTTCCTCTAAATTATCTCCGGGTTCCTCAAATCAATGCCATACCTGTACTCAATTGTGCAAAAGGGTGGCATATGTGGTGTTTCATGCTATTGTGCCTGTTGAGGGTTGTGGCCCATCGTATAAAAAGGCTGAAGGAAAACGACCTGTACTGGGTGTACAAGCACATTTTTTGTTCAATATTCCCGGTTCCTCTAAATTATCTCCAGGTTCCTCAAATCAATGCCATACCTGTACTTGATTGTGCAAAAGGATGGCATATGTGGTGTTTCATGCTGTTGTGCCTGTTTTGGGTCGTGGGCCATCATATAAAAAGGCTGAAGGAGAACGACCTGTACTGGGTGTCCAAGCATGTTTTTTGTTCAATTTCCCGGTTCCTCTAAATTATCTCTGGGTTCCTCAAATCAATGCCATACCTGTACTCTATTGTGCAAAATGATGGCATATGTGGTGTTTCATGCTGTTGTGCCTGTTGAGGGTCGTGGGCCATCTTATAAAAAAAGTAGTAATTTTCCAGCCTCCAGTAAGATTTAAAAGACCTTTATTAATCTCTTGCAGGGTCCATCATATAAACAACGTTTCAAACCTATACCAGGTTCTTAATCATGAACCTGGTATAGGTTTGATTAAGAACCTGGTATAGGTTTGAAACGTTGTTTATATGATGGACCCTGCAAGAGATTAATAAAGGTCTTTTAAATCTTACTGGAGGCTGGAAAATTACTTCTTTGAAATTCACATTGGGGTCTGGCTAACCCATTCCTGTGCCCCAGACAGAAAAAGGTGCTGTCTTTCATCACTACTTCTATACCATCTTATAAAAAGGCTGAAGGAGAACGACCTGTACTGGGTGTCCAAGCACATTTTTTGTTCAATATTCCCGGTTCCTCTAAATTATCTCCGGGTTCCTCAAATCAATGCCATACCTGTACTCGATTGTGCAAAAGGGTGGCATATGTGGTGTTTCATGCTGTTGTGCCTGTTGAGGGTTGTGGCCCATCGTCTAAAAAGGATGAAGGAGAACGACCTGTACTGTGTGTCCAAGCACGTTTTTTGTTCAATATTCCAGGTTCCTCTAAATTATCCCCGGGTTCCTCAAATCAATGCCATATCTGTAATCTATTGTGCAAAAGGATGGCATATGTGGTGTTTCCTGCTGTTGTTTCTGTTGAGGGTCCGGGACCCTCGTATAAAAAGGCTGAAGGAGAATGACCTGTATTGGGTGTCCAAGCATCTTTTTCCATCTCCCGGTTCCTAAAAATTATCTCCGGGTTTCTAAAATGGATGCCATACCTGTACTCTATTGTGCAAAAGGATGGCATATGTGGTGTTTCCTGCTGTTGTTTCTGTTGAGGGTCCTGGACCCTCTTATAAAAAGGCTGAAGGAGAACGACGTGTACTGGGTGTCCAATCATTTTTTTTGTTCAATTTCCCGGTTCCTAAAAATTATCTCCGGGTTTCTAAAATCAATGCCATACCTGTACTCTATTGTTCAAAAGGATGGCATATGTGCTCTTTCCTGCTGTTGTTTCTGTTGAGGGTCATGGACCCTCTTATAAAAAGGCTGAAGGAGAACGACGTGTACTGGGTGTCCAATCATTTTTTTGGTTCAATTTCCCGGTTCCTAAAAATGATCTCCGGGTTTCTAAAATCAATGCCATACCTGTACTCTATTGTTCAAAAGGATGGCATATGTGCTCTTTCCTGCTGTTGTTTCTGTTGAGGGTTCAGGACCCTCGTATAAAAAGGCTGAAGGAGAACGAAGTGTACTGGGTGTCCAATCATTTTTTTTGTTCAATTTCCCGGTTCCTAATAATTATCTCTGGGTTTCTAAAATCAATGCTATACCTGTACTCTATTGTTCAAAAAGATGGCATATGTGCTCTTTCCTGCTGTTGTTTTGGTTGAGGGTCCGGGACCCTCGTATAAAAAGGCTGAAGGAAAACGAAGTGTACTGGGTGTCCAATCATGTTTCTTTTTAAATTTCCTGGTTCCTAAATATTATCTCCGTGTTCCTAAAATCGATGCCATACCTGTACTCTATTGTTCAAAAGGATGGCATAGGTGGTGTTTTCTGCTGTTGTGTCTGTGGAGGGTCCTGGACCCTCGTCTACAAAGGCGGAAGGAGAATGACCTGTACTGGGTGTCCAAGCTAATTTTTTGTTCAATATTCCCGGTTCTTCTAAATTATCTCCGGGTTCCGCAAATCAATGCCATACCTGTACTCTATTGTGCAAAAGAATGGCATATGTGGTGTTTCATGCTGATGTGGCTGTTGAGGGTCGTGGGCCATCGTATAAAACGGCTGAAGGAGAACGACCTGTACTGCCTTGCTGCTCCTTTTAGGCAGGCCAGCTCTTTGCATACATGCCCACAGACTCTGTAACAGATGCCTCTTTTAGGGAGAGGTGCAGCCATAATGCAGGGTCAGAACCTCTGTCTGCAACTGGTATACTTGATTGTGTAAAAGGAAGTAACCTTACCATGGTTCCCTGACCGCACGTCTTGTTGTTATATTTTGGTGAGGGTAATCATGCAGGCCATATAGACCTCCCGCGATAGGGGGAGTAACAGGGATGAAAGTGCTAAGAATAGTACTACTTTACACAACCGAGTTAGCCATGGGTCCCAGTCCAAGACCGCATGTCTTGTTGTTTTATTTTGTGTGGCTAATCATGCAGGCCATATAGACCTCCACCCATTAGGGGTTGTAACAGGTATTAAACTAATAAGAACAGTACTACCAAAATAAACCTACTTAACATGGTTCCAAGAGCGCATGTTTTATTGTTGTACTTTGTTAGGCTAATCATGATGGCCATGTAGACCTCCCCGGAGAGGTGGCAGTAACAGGGATGAAAGTGCTAAAAATAGTACTACTTTACACAACCGAGTTAGCCATGGGTCCCAGTCCAAGACCGCATGTCTTGTTGTTTTATTTGGTGCAACTAATCATGCAGGCCATATAGACCTCCCACCATAAGGGGTTGTAACAGGTATTAAACTAATAAGAACAGTACTACTTAACACAACCTAGTTACCATGGGTCCAAGACCGCATGTTTTGTTATTATACTTTGTCAGGGTAATCATGCAGGCCATATAGACCTCCCACCATTAGGGGTTGTAACAGGTATTAAACTAATAAGAACAGTACTACTGAAATAAACCTAGTAAACATGGTTCCAAGAGCGCAGGTTTTATTGTTGTACTTTGTTAGGCTAATCATGATGGCCATGTAGACCTCCCCCGAAAGGTGGGAGTAACAGGGATGAAAGTGCTAAGAATAGAACTACTTTACACAACCTAGTTAGTCATGGGTCCCAGTCCAAGACCGCATGTCTTGTTGTTTTATTTGGTCCGGCTAATAATGCAGGCCATATAGACCTCCCACCATTAGGGGTTGTAACAGGTATTAAACTAATAAGAACAGTACTACTTAACACAACCTAGTTACCATGAGTCCCAGACCGCACGTTTTGTTATTATACTTTGTCAGGGTAATCATGCAGGCCATATAGACCTCCCTTGATAGGGGGAGTAACAGGGGTTAAAGTGCTAAGAATAGTACAACTTAACACAACCTAGTTAACAGTGGTTCCCAGACCGCATGTCTTGTTATATTTTGTCAGGATAATCAGGCAGGCCATATAGACCTCCCCCGATAGGGGGCGTAACAGGGATTAAAATGCTAAGAATAGTACTACTTAACACAACCTAGTTACCATGGGTCCCAGCCCGCATGTTTTGTTATTATACTTTGTCAGGGTAATCATGCAGGCCATATAGACCTCCCTTGATAGGGGGAGTAACAGGGATTAAAGTGCTAAGAATAGTACTACTTAACACAACCTAGTTACCATGGGTCCCAGACCGCATGTTTAATTATTATACTTTGTCAGGGTAATTATATAACTAACAAATATATCTATTTATCTCCTATCGATTCTATCTAACTGTCAATCTATGTATATCTATCTCTTCCAATTTATCTATCTTGTGTCCGGACTGTTTTGAGACAGCCACTTGTGTTTTTGACAAATTTGAAGCAGGAGGACAGACCAATCACAGGGATTAAACTGCTAAGAATAGTACTACTTAAGAAAACCTAGTTATACCAGTACCACCATGGGTCCCAGGACGCATGTTTGGTTGTTATACTTTGTCAGAGTAATCATACAGGCCATATAGACCTCCCCCGACAGGGGGAGTTACAGGGATGAAAATGCTAAGAATAGTACTACTTAACACAACATAGTTACCATGGGTCCCAGACCACATGTTTTGTTGTTATACTTTGTCAGGGTAATCATGCAGGCCATATAGACCTCCCTTGATAGGGGGGGTAACAGGGATTAAAGTGCTAAGAATAATACAACTTAACACAACCTAGTTATCAGTGGTTCCCAGACCGCATGTCTTGTTGTTATGTTTTGTCAGGATAATCAGGCAGGCCATATAGACCTCCCCCGATAGGGGGAGTAACAGGGATTAAAATGCTAAGAATAGTACTACTTAACACAACCTAGTTACCAGGGGTCCCAGACCGCATGTTTTGTTATTATACTTTGTCAGGGTAATCATGCAGGCCATATAGACCTCCCTTGATAGGGGGAGTAACAGGGATTAAAGTGCTAAGAATAGTACTACTTAACACAACCTAGTTACCATGGGTCCCAGACCGCATGTTTAATTATTATACTTTGTCAGGGTAATTATATAACTAACAAATCTATCTATTTATCTTCTATCGATTCTATCTAACTATCAATCTATGTATATCTATCTATCCTATCTATCTATCTTGTGTCCGGACTGTTTTGAGACAGCCACTTGTGTTTTTGACAAATTTGAAGTAGGAGGACAGACCAATCACAGGGATTAAACTGCTAAGAATAGTACTACTTAAGAAAACCTAGTTATACCAGTACCACCATGGGTCCCAGGACGCATGTTTGGTTGTTATACTTTGTCAGAGTAATCATACAGGCCATATAGACCTCCCCCGACAGGGGGAGTTACAGGGATGAAAATGCTAAGAATAGTACTACTTAACACAACATAGTTACCATGGGTCCCAGACCACATGTTTTGTTGTTATACTTTGTCAGGGTAATCATGCAGGCCATATAGACCTCCCTTGATAGGGGGGGGTAACAGGGATTAAAGTGCTAAGAATAGTACAACTTAACACAACCTAGTTATCAGTGGTTCCCAGACCGCATGTCTTGTTGTTATGTTTTGTCAGGATAATCAGGCAGGCCATATAGACCTCCCCCAATAGGGGGAGTAACAGGGATTAAAGTGCTAAGAATAGTACTACTTAACACAACCTAGTTACCATGGGTCCCAGACCGCATGTTTTGTTATTATACTTTGTCAGGGTAATCATACAGGCCATATAGACCTCCCTTGATAGGGGGAGTAACAGAAATTAAAGTGCTAAGAATAGTTTTACTTAACACAACCTAGTTACCATGGGTCCCAGACCGCATGTTTTGTTGTTATACTTTGTCAGGGTAATCATGCAGGCCATATAGACATCCCCCGATAGGGGGAGTAAGAGGGATTAAACTGCTAAGAACAGTACTACTTAACACAACCTAGTTGCCATGGGTCCCAGACCTCATGTTTTGTTGTTATACTTTGTCAGGGTAATCATGCAAGCCATATAGACCTCCACCGAAAGGGGGAGTAAGAGGGATTAAATTGCTAAGAAAAGTACTACTTAACACAACCTAGTTACCATGGGTCCCAGACCGCGGGTCTTGTTGTTATACTTTGTCATGGTAATCATGCAGGCCATATAGACCTTGCCTGATAGGGGGAGTTACAGGGATGAAAGTGCTAAGAATAGTACTACTTAGCACAACATAGTTACCATGGGTCCCAGACCACATGTTTTGTTGTTATACTTTGTCAGGGTAATCATGCAGGCCATATAGACCTCCCTTGATAGGGGGGGTAACAGGGATTAAAGTGCTAAGAATAATACAACTTAACACAACCTAGTTATCAGTGGTTCCCAGACCGCATGTCTTGTTGTTATGTTTTGTCAGGATAATCAGGCAGGCCATATAGACCTCCCCCGATAGGGGGAGTAACAGGGATTAAAATGCTAAGAATAGTACTACTTAACACAACCTAGTTACCAGGGGTCCCAGACCGCATGTTTTGTTATTATACTTTGTCAGGGTAATCATGCAGGCCATATAGACCTCCCTTGATAGGGGGAGTAACAGGGATTAAAGTGCTAAGAATAGTACTACTTAACACAACCTAGTTACCATGGGTCCCAGACCGCATGTTTAATTATTATACTTTGTCAGGGTAATTATATAACTAACAAATCTATCTATTTATCTTCTATCGATTCTATCTAACTATCAATCTATGTATATCTATCTATCCTATCTATCTATCTTGTGTCCGGACTGTTTTGAGACAGCCACTTGTGTTTTTGACAAATTTGAAGTAGGAGGACAGACCAATCACAGGGATTAAACTGCTAAGAATAGTACTACTTAAGAAAACCTAGTTATACCAGTACCACCATGGGTCCCAGGACGCATGTTTGGTTGTTATACTTTGTCAGAGTAATCATACAGGCCATATAGACCTCCCCCGACAGGGGGAGTTACAGGGATGAAAATGCTAAGAATAGTACTACTTAACACAACATAGTTACCATGGGTCCCAGACCACATGTTTTGTTGTTATACTTTGTCAGGGTAATCATGCAGGCCATATAGACCTCCCTTGATAGGGGGGGTAACAGGGATTAAAGTGCTAAGAATAGTACAACTTAACACAACCTAGTTATCAGTGGTTCCCAGACCGCATGTCTTGTTGTTATGTTTTGTCAGGATAATCAGGCAGGCCATATAGACCTCCCCCAATAGGGGGAGTAACAGGGATTAAAGTGCTAAGAATAGTACTACTTAACACAACCTAGTTACCATGGGTCCCAGACCGCATGTTTTGTTATTATACTTTGTCAGGGTAATCATACAGGCCATATAGACCTCCCTTGATAGGGGGAGTAACAGAAATTAAAGTGCTAAGAATAGTTTTACTTAACACAACCTAGTTACCATGGGTCCCAGACCGCATGTTTTGTTGTTATACTTTGTCAGGGTAATCATGCAGGCCATATAGACATCCCCCGATAGGGGGAGTAAGAGGGATTAAACTGCTAAGAACAGTACTACTTAACACAACCTAGTTGCCATGGGTCCCAGACCTCATGTTTTGTTGTTATACTTTGTCAGGGTAATCATGCAAGCCATATAGACCTCCACCGAAAGGGGGAGTAAGAGGGATTAAATTGCTAAGAAAAGTACTACTTAACACAACCTAGTTACCATGGGTCCCAGACCGCGGGTCTTGTTGTTATACTTTGTCATGGTAATCATGCAGGCCATATAGACCTTGCCTGATAGGGGGAGTTACAGGGATGAAAGTGCTAAGAATAGTACTACTTAGCACAACCTAGTTACCATGGGTCCCAGACCGCATGTTTAATTATTATACTTTGTCAGGGTAATTATATATCTATCAAATCGATCTATTTATCTTCTATCGATTCTATCTATCAATCTATGTATATCTATCTATCAAATCTATCTCGAGTCCGGACTGTTTTGAGACAGCCACTTGTGTTTTTGACAAATTTGAAGTAGGAGGACAGACCAATCATCTTCTTCCATCTCCCTGTTCCAAAAATGCAGGCTATATAGACCTCCCCCGATAGGGGGAGTAACAGGTAGTAGTAAACTGCTAAGAATAGTACTACTTAACACACCACTGGTCCCAGACCGCATGTCTTATTGTTATACTCTGTCAGGGAAATGATATATCTTTCAAATCTATCTATTTATCTATCAAATCTATCTAACTATCAATCGTATCTATCAAATGTATATTGCATCTATTGATCGATGTAATTCGTATCTATAAAATGTATATTGCATCTTTTGATCGATGTAATTCGTATCTATCAAATGTATATTGCATCTTTTGATCGATAACATTTGTATCTATCAAATGGATATTGCATCTATTGATCTATGTAATTCGTATCTATCAAATGTATATTGCATCTATTGATCTATGTAATTTGTATCGATCATATGTATATTGCATCGATTGAGCTATGTAATCTATGTATCTATCTATCAAATCTATCTATCTCGTGGTTGTGCAAATGGACTGTTTGCAGTTTGCGGTGCGTTACACTTGGAGTTTGGTCTGTCACTGTGAAGTGGGCGTAACCCTTACACTACCTGATCGATACGACATCATAACTGATGTTTTAAAGCACGTTATTGCAAACAATTTATTAATGTTAGGTGATTTAGGCCCTTTATGGGTTAAAAGCAGACTCTGCATCAACTATGTAATTTTCCATGGGAGTTTTGACATGGATCCCCCTCCAGCATGCCACAGTCCAGGTGTTAGTACCCTTGAAACAACTTTTCCATCACTATTTTGGCCAGAAAGAGTCCTTGTGGGTTTTAAAGTTCACCTGCCTATAAAGATAGATAATAAGCACTTAGCCGTGATGTTATAGCTTTCAAACCTGTTATCTAGGTTGTGGACACAGTGGTCTTGGGGAGAAAGATATTTAATCACTTTAGGTTCAGCTATCTGTGCTAATAAGCCTTCGCTTATATAGCTAGCTTCCTGTTTTAAACTCAACTTGGCATATTTTGTTGTACCAAGGTTATGCATTTGTATAGGGATAAATAGATCCTCTTTAACTCTCTCAATCCCTGTGAGGTATTGAGCGTGGCCTCCCCCCTTAGGGATTTTATGATCCCCCTTGTGGAGTGATATGGTTAATACATTGCCATCTAGGGAAATATTCGCTATCTTTCCAGGCGAAATTTTAAAAGTATTACCATCAGAGCCACTTAAAGGAGACTGATTTGTAGAATAGTGATTTCAGGTACAGAGTTATTCCTGAAATGAATCTCCACAGCATCTGGTTTCTCTTCCACCATGTGAGAGCTATGTCGGGTGCGAGATATACCAGATTTTTCATAATTGATAGGCCTTTTAACTTGTGACCAAATTACATTATTTATGCAATCAATTATGGTGCTTAATTGCTTCAGGAGATCACTACCAATAATTAAACGATCAGTTGGCAGATCCACTATAATGACAGGGTGTCTTATGACCCTGTTCCCCAATTTAAATTTTAACCAGGCCGTACCGTATACTTTTAGAGAATCACCCCCAACTCCTATTACCATCAAATTCTTTTATTTTAGGTTTGTGGGGTGTTAGCTCATTTAGCTGTGTGTAGTACCTGTGGGATAAAATAGTTGCCTGAGACCCAGTATCGACTAATCCCATGATAGGGTTGGAGACTGAATCTTGTAGTTCAGCCAATACATATCTCCCTGCAGTTTCTACCATTTCACACATAAAGTTGGTGTTATCATACATCTGTGGGCTTCGCTACGTGTTACCTGAATTTGCCACGTTTTCCCGTGCAGAGGAAGCTTCATACCTACCGGCCTCCTCCATGACAGGGTCGGCTGGATTCTTGTGTACTGCATCTGTGGAAATAAGGTTAAGAGAGTGCTGCAAAGGAAGAGATTTGTTAATTTTTCCCGGATGAGGTTGCTTGTCATCACGGCTAAATCGTCCGTTTCCGGTCTGTGGGGAGAGAACATGATTAGTATCATTGATATTTATTATTACATATTGTATATCTCTCCCCTCCCTCTTAGGTGATATCGCAGTGTTTATGACTGTGCCTGTGGTCCACTGCTGACCACTGGCTGTACCCCTAAAAAAGTATTGTTCGGTTGCTGAGCCGTAAGTTTTTGACTCATATTAGCGACTTGTTCGCTCAACCGAATTAGCTGGGTACTAAGCTGATCTACTTGATTGTACAAGTTACCCCTACTCCTGGGCCTATCTCTTGATGCCCCATAATAATGATTCTTGGACCATTAGTTCCCCTCAGAATTAGAGCCGCTATTTCTATCCTGGCGTGGTTGCCCCCAGGGTTCAATTTGTTCTGCATTATTATTTTGGGGAGCATTATTTACTTGGGGTGTCTGGTTATCCTGAGAATACCTTCGCCGTCTATTGTATCTACCTTTGCGGGGGTACCCATTATTCTGTGGGTATTCTCTTTGGACATAATTATTCGCCTGAGTATGTCCCCCGCTTTGGCTATAGTCTCTCTGCGCCTCATCCCGTGTTGGGGGAGGGGTAGAGTTAAACCTCTGTGGAGATGGCCTGTTTTCTCTGGCCACTTCCACGTAGGTTTTCTTTTTAGACTCCAAATTTAGGGGTTCAGGTGACACCCTAGTTTCGGCCACTATTTTAGGATTGGGCTTTTACTCCCATTTATCCCCCTGTTCACTGGACTGCTGAATAGAGTATAATTTCGTAGTCTCTTTGATCAGCCATTCCAATGAACAGTTCTCCTCAAAATCTCTAGCTAAGTTGATTTTGATGGGTGTGGGTAGCGCATCAAAGATTATATTCACAAACTCTGAACCTTCAAATATGGGATCATCTTCAGCCATGCTGTACGCATTCTTCAATACAGAAAGGAACTCGATTGGACTTTGATTCGCACTACATTTTAAACCATATACAGCTATTCTCGCTGACGTTTTAGTGCGATGTTGTCCGAATTCTTTTCTGCATTGTCGTTTTGTTTCACTCCAGGAACGAATATTCATATCCTTTAGTGAAGCAAAGAATTTGTGATGTTTACTTTCAAAAACCCAGGGTAAAAATTCAATTTTTAACTGCTCACTTGTAACACTCATTATAGATAATGCGTTTTCAAAGGCCACTAAGTGGTCAATTATGGAAGTGGCCCCCCCTTTAGAAAATGGGCGTACTGTATTCTTTAGGAATTTAATTATTGTGGGGGTGTCATACACTTTATTTGGTACATCACTGGATCTTACTGGGGACTTATTATTTGAGCTAGAATGCCTTTCATCTGAGGCGTAATAATTTTCTGGTCCCCCAGAGTTATGTAATTGCCTAGGGGAAAAAGTTACCTATGGGCCTGAATTAGGGCTATAGTTTGGGTATCTTTGTCTATCCTCCCGCCTGGGATCTTGAAACTCATTTCTGTCCCAGTCCTTATAGCTGCTAATTTGTCTCTGTAATTTATTTATTGCCTGCTCGTATGCTTTTTCAGCCTCATGATATCTAGCTTTTAAAGTTTTATTTTCATCTTGGCACTTTTCATATTCTTCTTCGAAAGCTTTAAAATCAGCCATTAATTCCTGATTATATTTATCTAAGTCAGAAGCCTTTTGGCTAGCATGGAAAACCTCTGTCTTTGCCTGAATAAATGCATCTTGAAATTCTTGTAATGAATCATTTTCATCCTTTAGCCGCCCTAATTGTCTGTTCTGTCCTGCCATTTGGTTAGACATCTCACAGCTCAAATACATTAGGATCGGCCAAGTTTAGAAAATTAATTCATCACGCCCCCTAAGTTCCGTGCATTTATTAAGTTGCAGTAACATTTGGTATAATTCCCCATCTTCAAACCACATATCTTTAACTATATCTTTGGCCTTATCTTTACACTCATTAATATACCTGGAGTCATCATCCCCAATATCAAGTCTAGTCATGATGTGGTTCATTGCTTCTAATTTGAGCATTTTTTTCTGAACCACTTCATTGACAGAGGACCTTGGGGAGGGCACAATTTCATCTTGTACAGAAACGCTAGCATTACTTTTTGCTGAAGACATCGTTATCCTAGTGTTGCACTTAATAAGATAAAATCGCTAATACAATTTTGACCAATAAGAGGGGGAATTTTTTTTTTTTTTTTTTTGATATCTTCAAAATATCAATATCAATTTTGAACTAAGACAAAATTAATATTTTTGACCAATTTTGAAATATGAAAAATTAATATTTTTTATGAATTTTGAAATATGAAAAATTAATATTTTTATTAATTTTTCAAAAAAATTATTTTTAATAATATTTCAAAATATTAATACCAATCTTGAACACAAAAATCAATATTTCAATTTTAAAAAAAACTTCTATATCTTCAAAATATCAATTCTATGAATTTTTTTTCTCTCTTCTATAATAATTTCTATTTACCACAAATATACTATATCAATATGCTAATTATTTATAATATCTCATGCAAGTGCCTCCAAATATTATGTCAGTATATTTATAAAAATCTTAGCAGTATTCTCCAAACAATGTGTGAGTATATGGCAGGGAATATATTTAACAATCTTTCTTTAGACTGAACCCACAATCAATATACTTCTACTAAGACAACGAAATTAATATAAATATCTGAATTCTTTATTATTAGTAAATAACTATGAACATGTTGATACATAAATATTTGTGAGAATTAGAATATTAGTCGACACTATACCGCTCAAATAGGCTATGCAACATTCATAAAAATATATCTTATTCACAGTAAAAGTTCAGCCTGTTAGTACAATGAGATTTTAAGATCTTTAACAGCTAAATACCCAAGCAATACAATTCTAACAGTGCTAATTTAAATAATAGGACAGTCTATACTTTTTTACCAAGCTCATAAAAGTTTACCTTTAAAGCTAGCCTGATTTACAATATCCTATCATTCAAAATTAACACAATGAGACTAAAATATCACAGCTACTGATCTCCAGCAATACAATTCTAATTAGGGTACTAAAGTACATATATTCTTACAGTGGACAAATGCTTTAAATGAATTCCTTAGCATACAAAAATAAACTTTTAACACTACACAGGCTTATGAAGTATTAACTTGAAATACAAACTGCTTCTTTAAATCTGCTTAACTACAATTTGACTATGATATTATCAATAACCTTTGTTTAAAATATTAAAGTTAGAAATCATACATCACCAGTCTGAACCAAATTGTAATTCAATATTTTCCAAATATCTTAGATCTCCTCATTTGAAGGAAAAGTTATTTTGCATAGATCAGGGTTAGTATTTCAGCTCCTTGCTTGAATGACGGTGTCCCAAGTATGCTTGCCAGTTCTCAGTCACCAGGGTAAGCAATCACCAAAAAACTGTCCTCTCTTACATTTAACCTTCCTGTTTTATAATCATTGGAGATCTAGTTTGGTTACGCCCACCCGGAAAACTTGTCTCGGATTGGCCCTTTGAGATTTCATTTTTAAAACAGTCAAAAAGCCTTCTGGCTGTAGTTCTCGCATTGCAACACCGGGGGGCAGCAGACATACAAACAAAACAAATTCACCTTTAACATTTTTAAACATTTTTAACAAGTTAATTATTCTCATAAAATGGTTATTTAATCAGATCATAACTCTCTGCATCAATCACTTACAAACCCCAACTATAGATGTGTAGCACCAGATCATTTTTCTGATTATTCTGATACCAAATATGTTATATTATTAACATTGTATTATATTAAAGCAATTTAATACTGCTAATTATTTTGAAATTAGTGGCATTTAATATCTGTTATACATGCATTTACACAATTACAGCATGTTTTACATTTCTAACAAATTCTGCATGCATGAATTATTATATGTCTGAGAAGTATAGAGACACAGCGGTTATTATTCCATACAGACGATCTTGTGTTTGGTATCTTTTAGCCCCATCTGGAACACAGGAAAGCATGTTATATATATATATATATATATATATATATATATATATATATATATATATATGTAATATCATATAAATAGATAGTTTCATATCCATTAATATATATATATGTATATATATTTTCCTAGTATATTTATTTGAAATCTAAATACAGTTGTTTAAATAGTGAGATTTGTAATTATAATGTAAGCCATGTGCTTCCACTGTGTGTTATCCCAATATGTATATTTTGTATATTTCAGTGTTAGCATTGCACAGCAGGGGCCATTTAACAGGCAGCCATGATTTCCTTAATATGCCTGTATCTTCAGCTCTTTTCCCAGACACTTCGTCTTCATACACTGCATGGGGCGGAGAGTGTTATGCAATGTTGCATACTAAATGGGGGAAGAGCTGAACATGAGTTTGCACTTCCAATTAAGAGCAAATGTTGCCTTTCGAATAACTTTACATGCTCAGTGGGGGAGAGTTAACCATGATTGAAGTCAGTTTGTCTGAAAGAAATGTATTATTTTCTACTGACCAGTCAGATCTGAATAAATATATATATTTATTAACCTCAAAATATAATATTAAAATATATATTTATTAACCTTACCTATACCTTGACAAACCAAATTGCATTTTCAAAAGAAATAAAAATATAAAATCGATCGTAGCCCCTAGTCAGCTAAAGGACACAAGAAATAAGGAGAACTGGCTAAGTAGGGGATCCATAGGATTCTACAAATGCAATAGACTCAATTGTGTCTTATACAAACGGATGTACCATGGGAATAGACCTACGAAAAGTATTAATTCCACCTCTAATGGAAAAGAATGTAAGATAAATAGTTTGGTCAATTGTAAGACTTTTGTAGTGTACCTTCTTCAATGTAGCTGCAATCTTCAATACATAGGTAGGACGACCAGACCATACAAAAAGAGGCTATATGAGCACATAACAAATATTAAAGAGGGTCTAAAGTTACACAATCTGTCTGACCATTACAGACAGATACATAATGAAAATCCAGACTGCCTTAGGGGTACCATTCTGGAGCATGTATGTGTAGGAAAAAGAGGTGGTAATAGGGAAATTGTGCTCAGACAGAGGGAGACTTTTTGGATCCATGCATTAAATACAAGAACACCTGATGGATTGAATGTGGATATATATATTTCAGCATTTCTGTAAACTGTAGGACTCACCTTTTATTTCTAAGGGAGATATCTTGAGTATTATCCATGTAAAGTGTTCCCCTATTTCTTAGATTGGCTCCCCCCCCCCTTTTATCTTTAATTGTTTTTTGCATATGTTTGGATACTTAGGGTATATTTTATATATCACATCCATGAGTTAGTGTATCTATATATAGGGTAATTTATCATATGGTTTTAATATGTTATGATATTAGCTCTTTTTAGCTTCTTTAAAATATTTATATCAGATTTATGTCTGTATTAATATATTAATATAGGAATATTTTAAGAAAATATATATCATACAGGTTAAATATGTATATATATGCATGTATTTATATGTACTTATATACATCTTTTTATTATATATATTATATTATATATAAATATATTTTTTATGCCTTTTATATGTATCTTTTAACCCCTTTTTAATATTTAAATTTTAAGACATTATTAGTCTTCTTAGGTTATATATACCTATATTTTACATGGTGTTAGAAGTTGCATTTGGGTTCCGTTTCTAGAATGTATTAAGTAAAAACCCTGGCAGCCCCTCTATCGTATATGTCTGTTTTGCCTTGGTGGATCTCCAAGTTTTCATGTGGAGGATATGTGGATCAGTGTGGCACCCAGGGCATGTTACTTTTTGGCCCCTTTCCTCTGCACGGACTCGTGGATGCGAGTGGATTGTTGTCTGTATCCATGACAACGTGTATAGACGAAGGTAGTGCCTTTGACTGAAAGTGCGCATGACCAGAAATGACGTCTTGCGTGCCATCCGTTTACCGGAAATGACCCGATGCTTGTCACACTGATGATCATGGCAAAGAATGTAGCATACAACTGTTTATGGGCCCTATTTAAGGTGAGTCTGGACAGTTGGACTTCAACCTCTGATGAAGAAGGGAATGAAATAGTGCTAACCCCTTTGAAACGCGTAAGGTGATAATTACTTATAGGGAAGGCTTACCCCTATTATCTGTATTAGACTAAGTACTGTATTTGTGTGCCTGGAGCGTTTTGGGTACATTTGGATATCCCTTGTACTAACGAATCGATGTTGGACTCTTCACATTGACTTTCTGTGTGCTGATTTTATACCTCATACTTTGAGGATTTTAAATGTGAGTGGAACTGATTTTGTTGTTTTATTGTGTGTTTATTAAAAACGGTTTTACACTATGTATATGTTTCTGGTATTTTCTGCATAACTGGCAACTGGAATTGGAAGTTTCCCTCTACTAAGAGAGCACAGGAACCAAGAGTGTACACCTAAAGTTCTACATTAACAGAAAGTATCAGTGCTGGGAAGTCTTCACATTAAGAGACACACGATCAGCTTGATCCATACTTCAGGGGGTGCCAAGCCCATCAGTGACATTGCTACATTCTTACCTCATAGGATTGAGGTTACTGGAAGTAAGTGCACAACTAAAGGGGGAGAGATTGATGAAGATTTACATACAGATTTCATTCTTCCATCTTTTTGGACTGTGTATATTATTGTATATTTTATCATACATTATTACCATCATTTTATTTTAGATATGTTCCTTATGGTATAACTGTCTATAGATTTACAGTTTTTCGTTTGCCTTGATTGACTAATAATTGAGTGTACTAGCTGTTTAACTTTGCGCCATCCACCATCTTGTTCTTTACATATATATATATATATATATATATATATATATATATATATATATATATATATATATAAATTTATATATAAAAAACAAGAAAGTGTAGGTGCACATTCTACCACTAGAGTCCACATAGTTATAGCATATTTAAATATATACTTCAATTTGCTAAATATACTTGCACTGTTCAAATAAGATTGGGGATTTTTTTTTATTTAAAAGCATATTTTTCTGATAATATTCTTTTCAATTTAAATATATGTCGATATTATTGTGTGAGATGTCTATCCCCAATCTTATTTGAACAGTGCAAGTATATTTAGCAAATTGAAGTATATATTTAAATATGCTATAACTATGTGGACTCTAGTGGTAGAATGTGCACCTACACTTTCTTGTTTTTTTCAATTAATCATTGCTGGTCACCTTGGTAGCACTTCCACAATGTGTGTGCTAGGTTGCAAATAGTCTTTTTGTGGTGTGCTTAACCAAAAAAAACCCTTTGTTGTATCTTTAGATTAGGGAGCTGACCAAACCCTCCTTTTGGTTAATGCACGCCACCCAGTTCAGGTGTGTTCCAGTTTAATTACTGTGTCATATATATATAGCTAAGGAACTCTGCATAGACATAATTTGCTGCAGTGTGGATACTGATTAGCATAGGACCAGTCTGATTTGGGACACCTTGTAAGTGGTAGACTGGCTTAGCAGAATAAGATCATATTGTGTGACTAAGATCCCATTTTTATTTAAAAGCATATTTTTCTGATAATATTCTTTGCAATTTAAATATATGTCGATATTATTGTGTGAGATGTCTATCTCCAATCTTATTTGAACAGTGCAAGTATATTTAGCAAATTGAAGTATATATTTAAATATGCTATAACTACGTGGACTCTAGTGGTAGAATGTGCACCTACACTTTCTTGTTTTTTTTCAATTAATCATTGCTGGTCACCTTGGTAGCACTTCCACAATGTGTGTGCTAGGTTGCAAATAGTCTTTTTGTGGTGTGCTTAACCAAAAAAAAACCTTTGTTGTATCTTTAAATATATATATATATACAGGAGACAGTATACAGTAGTGTGTGTGATATCACAGAGCAGGAGTCAGTATACAAACAAATTAACTACTATGTTTGCAGATAGCCTGCAAACCAGTAATTCAACACAGCTGCACTATCAGAAATAGCTAAATGTGTGCAGTACCAAAAAGAGAGTAAGTGAACTATATTCAATTTAATAAATTCTTATAAAGTTTAAAATTAGCAATTCATAAAAATTAATTCATAACATAAAAACACAAATAAAGATCAATACAATAGCATTAACAAGCATAGCATATACAATAATGACAGTTGGTGAATTGTTTGTTGAAAGACACTTATGCTCCACTGAATAGCGTCTCTCACAGAGTTAGATAAGTCTTTTGATCATAGAATAAGTGAGCAAAAAGTATTTTAGGCAAGGCAACAATGAGTTTATGTTTCCAAAGCAAATAAGCTGATGTTTCGATTAGCGATGTGGTTAGTTGCAAAAAGCCATGCAAAGCTGTATGTTGGGCGAGAAGAAGGATAAAGATCCTTTTACAAGCAAGAAAGTAAATATGGCAAAGGTGCACTTTATTACTTACACCGAATGCCAATAGTTCATCTTCAGGGTTGCTTCCAGGGTACCGCTCATCTGTTAGGCACCTCCTAGCCAGTTACGGAGGGTGCTTTGTCAGTACACTCGAGCTCCAGGAACTCTCACGCTATCAGATCGATGCAGCTACGGAAATTTGTCAGTACACTCGAGCTCCAGGAACTCTCACGCTATCAGATCGATGCAGCTACGAAATTAAAACCTTTGGTTATGTCGACGCGTTTCAGCCTCTGGTTAGGCCTTTATCAAGTCTACAGAGCAGGAATCAGTATACAGCAGTGTGTGTGATATCACAGAACAGGAGTCAGTATACAGCAGTGTGTGTGATATCACAGAGCAGGAGTCAGTATACAGCAGTGTGTGTGATATCACAGAGCAGGAGTCAGTATACAGCAGTGTGTGTGATATCACAGAGCAGGAGTCAGTATACAGCAGTGTGTGTGATATCACAGAGCAGGAGTCAGTATACAGCAGTGTGTGATATCACAGAGCAGGAGTCAGTATACAGCAGTGTGTGTGATATCACAGAGCAGGAGTCAGTATACAGCAGTGTGTGTGATATCACAGAGCAGGAGTCAGTATACAGCAGTGTGTGTGATATCACAGAGCAGGAGTCAGTATACAGCAGTGAGTGATATCACAGATCAGGAGTCAGTATACAGCAGTGTGTGTGATATTACAGAGCAGGAGTCAGTATACAGCAGTGTGTGATATCACAGAGCAGGAGTCAGTATACAGCAGTGTGTGTGATATCACAGAGCAGGAGTCAGTATACAGGAGTGTGTGTGATATAACAGATCAGGAGTCAGTATACAGCAGTGTGTGTGATATTACAGAACAGGAGTCAGTATACAGCAGTGTGTGTATTATTACAGAGCAGGAGTCAGTATACAGTAGTGAGTGTGATATCACAGAGCAGGAGTCAGTATACAGCAGTTTGTGTGATATCACACAGCAGGAGTCAGTATACAGCAGTGTGTGTGATATCACAGAGCAGGAGTCAGTATACAGCAGTGTGTGTGATATCACAGAGCAGGAGTCAGTATACAGCAGTGTGTGTGATATCACAGAGCAGGAGTCAGTATACAGCAGTGTGTGTGATATTACAGAGCAGGAGTCATTATACAGCAGTGTGTGTGATATCACAGAGCAGGAGTCAGTATACAGCAGTGTGTGTAATATCACAGAGCAGGAGTCAGTATACAGCAGTGTGTGATATCACAGAGCAGGAGTCAGTATACAGCAGTGTGTGTTATATCACAGTGCAGGAGTCAGAATAAAGCAGTGTGTGTGATATCACAGAGCAGGAGTCAGTATACAGCAGTGTGTGTGATATCACAGAGCAGGAGTCAGTATACAGCAGTGTGTGTGATATCACAGAGCAGGAATCAGTATACAGCAGTGTGTGATATCACAGAGCAGGAGTCAGTATACAGCAGTGTGTGTGATATCACAGAGCAGGAGTCAGTATACAGCAGTGTGTGTAATATCACAGAGCAGGAGTCAGTATACAGCAGTGTGTGTGATATCACAGAGCAGGAGTCAGTATACAGCAGTGTATGTGTGATATCACAGAGCAGGAGTCAGTATACAGCAGTGTGTGTAATATCACAGAGCAGGAGTCAGTATACAGCAGTGTGTGTAATATCACAGAGCAGGAGTCAGTATACAGCAGTGTGTGATATCACAGAGCAGGAGTCAGTATACAGCAGTGTGTGTGATATCACAGAGCAGGAGTCAGTATACAGCAGTGTGTGTGTGTGATATCATAGAGAAGGAGTCAGTATACAGCAGTGTGTGTTATATCACAGAGCAGGAGTCAGTATACAGCAGTGTGTTTGATATCACAGAGCAGGAGTCAGTATACAGCAGTGTGTGTGATATCACAGAGCAGGAGTCAGTATATAGCAGTGTGTGTGATATCACAGAGCAGGAGTCAGTATACAGCAGTGTGTGTGATATCACAGAGCAGGAGTCAGTATACAGTAGTATGTGTGATATCACAGAGCAGGAGTCAGTATATAGCAGTGTGTGTGATATCACAGAGCAGGAGTCAGTATACAGCAGTGTGTGTGATATCACAGAGCAGGAGTCAGTATACAGCAGTGTGTGTGATATCACAGAGCAGGAGTCAGTATACAGCAGTGTGTGTGATATCACAGAGCAGGAGTCAGTATACAGCAGTATGTGTGATATCACAGAGCAGGAGTCAGTATACAGCTGTGTGTGTGATATCACAGAGCAGGTGTCAGTATACAGCAGTGTGTGTGATATCACAGAGCAGGAGTCAGTATACAGCAGTGTGTGTGATATCACAGAGCAGGAGTCAGTATACAGCAGTGTATGTGATATCACAGAGCAGTAGTCAGTATACAGCAGTGTGTGTGATATCACAGAGCAGGAGTCAGTATACAGCAGTGTGTGTGATATAACAGAGCAGGAGTCAGTATAGAGCAGTGTGTGTGATATCACAGAGCAGGAGTCAGTATACAGCAGTGTGTGTGATATCACAGAGCAGGAGTCAGTATACAGCAGTGTGTGTGTGATATCACAGAGCAGGAGTCAGTATACAGCAGTGTGTGTGATATCACAGAGCAGGAGTCAGTATACAGCAGTGTGTGTGATATCACAGAGCAGGAGTCAGTATACAGCAGTGTGTGTGATATCACAGAGCAGGAGTCAGTATACAGCAGTTTGTGTGACATCACAGAGCAGGAGTCAGTATACAGCAGTGTGTGTGATATCACAGAGCAGGAGTCAGTATACAGCAATGTTTTTGACGTGCTGCAATCCAGACACACCTGAGGAAGGTGAATGATCTTAGAAATGCATTGTGAGGATTATGTAACCTGGCCTGGCAAGCAGTGTTATTGTCTTTCCACAGAAATGCTTATTTTTAGTATCGATTGTAAAAGCTAAGTGTTTTAATTCACTGTTTATTAATCATTTTATGTTACATTCATTTCTACACACTGTCTTGTGAAATTTTATTATTTTAATAAACTGCTATATTTTAAATGACCTTTATCACTGGTGCTGCCAAGTGTCATATCACACACACTGATGCCAATATTTGATTGTTGTAAAAGAAAACTGTTGTTAGATAGCAGCCTTAAGCTGGGTTATGTTGATTGTATATTACTTATTTTAGTTTTCTAAGGAATTTTATGGAAGGTGGTCTCATGTATTTGATTATTTTCAGGCTCATAGATTGGTGTTCATTTAAATAGTGACCAAGCTGGTGAATGAAGAATTAGGAGATCGTAGAGTTGGTGTTGGCACAGCTGGGATCCCACTTGATGCTGAGTTCCTTCCCAAAATGTCATCAATAAAGAAGGGAGTAGGGTGCGCCGCTTGCAGGGTTGTGGGAGCATAAAGGAGAACACTATGGCCTCTAGTTATCAAGCCGTCAACCGCAAATACGCTGGAATTCCGCAGCATATTTGTGGCGAGGCTGATTCGCCTTAGTTATGAAGCCCTACTGCCCGGCAAAAGTAGAATATAGTGACGGACTCTGACACAGATCGATGCTTACGTCACTCCAGATGTTCTGAATGCAAGTTCGGCACAATCTGACTACTTTTGGTAGTTATCAAACTACTACCAAGTACACTCGGCACTATTCCGGGCCAGCGTACCTGGATTTCAATCCGCCGCCCTGGATGCGGCGGATCCCATAGGAATCAATGGGAGTCTGACCATAGCGAAAGCTCATGTTCGCTGCTGCCTGATATCCCATTGATTCCTATGGGAAATGTCTGCACCTAACACCCTAACATGTACCCCGAGTCTAAACACCCCTAATCTGCCCCCCTACCCCGCCGCAACTAAATAAACTGATTAACCCCTAAACTGCCATTCACGGACCCCGCCGCAACCTACATTATACATATTAACCCCTAATCTGCCGCCCCCTACACTGCCGCAACTAAATAAAGTTATTTCCCCCTAAACCGCCGCTCCCGGACCCCGCCGCAACTATAATAAATATGTTAACCACTAAACCGCCACTCCTAGACCCTGCCGCAACTATAATAAATATATTAACCCCTAAACCGCTGCTCCTAGACCCGCTGCAACTATAATAAATATATTAACCCCTAAACCGCCGCTCCTAGACCCCGCCGCAACTATAATAAATATGTTAACCCCTAAACAGCCACTCTCAGAACCCGCCGCCACCTACATAATACCTATTAACCCTTTTCCTGCCCCCCCTATACCGCCGCCACCTATAATACATTTATTAACCCCTATCCTGCCCCCCCTACACCGCCGCCACTATAATAAAATTATTAACCCCTAAACCTAAGTCTAACACTAACCCTAACATCCCCCTAACTTAAATATTAATTAAATAAATCTAAATAATATTACTATTATTAACTAAATTAATCCTATTTTGAACTAAATTCTTACCTATAAAATAAACCCTAAGCTAGCTACAATATAACTAATAGTTACATTGTATCTAGCTTAGGGTTTATTTTTATTTTACAAGCAAGTTTGTATATATTTTAAGTAGGTACAATAGCTATTAAATAGTTAATAACTATTTAACAGCTACCTAGCTAAAATAAATACAAAATTACCTGTAAAATAAAAACTAACCTAAGTTACACTAACACCTAACACTACACTATCATTAAATAAATTATTCCAATTTAAAACTAAATATTTACCTGTAAAATAAACCCTAAGATAGCTACAATGTAATTAATAATAATATTTTACAGCAAAGGGCCCTGTTCAGGGCTGGTAAGGTAAAAGAGCTTTGAACTTTTGTAATTTAGAATAGGGTAGGGCATTTTTTTTATTTTGGGGGGCTTTGTTATTTTATTAGGGGGCTTAGAGTAGGTGTAATTAGTTTAAAATTGTTGTAATATTTTTCTAATGTTTGTAGATATTTTTTTATTTTTTGTAACTTAGTTCTTTTTTATTTTTTGTACTTTAGTTAGTTTATTTAATTGTATTTATTTGTAGATATTGTATTTAATTCATTTATTGATAGTGTAGTGTTAGGTTTAATTGTAGGTAATTGTAGGTATTTTATTTAATTTATTTATTGATAGTGTAGTGTTAGGTTTAATTGTAACTTAGGTTAGGATTAATTTTACAGGTAATTTTGTAATTATTTTAACTATTTTAGCTATTAAATAGTTCTTAACTATTTAATAGCTATTGTACCTGGTTAAAATAAATACAAAGTTACCTGTAAAATATATATAAATCCTAAAATAGCTATAATATAATTATAATTTATATTGTAGTTATTTAAGGATTTATTTTACAGGTAAGTATTTAGCTTTAAATAGGAATAATTTATTTAATAAGAGTTAATTAATTTCGTTAGATTAAAATTATATTTAATTTAGGGGGGTGTTAGTGTTAGGGTTAGACTTAGCTTTAGGGGTTAATACATTTATTAGAATAGCGGTGAGCTCCAGTCGGCAGATTAGGGGTTAATGTTTGAAGTTAGGTGTCGGCGATGTTAGGGAGGGCAGATTAGGGGTTAATACTATTTATTATAGGGTTAGTGAGGTGGATTAGGGGTTAATAACTTTATTAAAATAGCGGTGCGGTCCGCTCGGCAGATTAGGGGTTAATAAGTGTAGGCAGGTGGAGGCGACGTTGTGGGGGGCAGATTAGGGGTTAATAAATATAATATAGGGGTCGGCGGTGTTAGGGGCAGCAGATTAGGGGTACATAGGGATAATGTAAGTAGCGGCGGTTTACGGAGCGGCAGATTAGGGATTAAAAATAATATGCAGGGGTCAGCGATAGCGGGGGCGGCAGAATAGGGGTTAATAAGTGTAAGGTTAGGGGTGTTTAGACTCGGGGTACATGTTAGGGTGTTAGGTGCAGACGTAGGAAGTGTTTCCCCATAGACAACAATGGGGCTGCGTTAGGAGCTGAACGCGGCTTTTTTGCAGGTGTTAGGTTTTTTTTCAGCTCAAACAGCCCCATTGTTTTCTATGGGGGAATCGTGCACGAGCACGTTTTTGAGGCTGGCCGCGTCCGTAAGCAACTCTGGTATCGAGAGTTGAAGTTGCGTTAAATATGCTATACGCTCCTTTTTTGGAGCCTAACGCAGCCATTCTGTGGACTCTCAATACCAGAGTTATTTTAAAGGTGCGGCCAGAAAAAAGCCAGCGTTAGATACGCGGGTCGTTACTGACAAAACTCTAAATCTAGCCGTTAGGATTTATATTTATTTTACAGGCAACTTTGTATTTATTTTAACTAGGTACAATAGCTATTAAATAGTTAATAACTATTTAATAACTACCTATCTAAAAGAAATACAAAATTACCTGTAAAATAAATCCTAAATTACAATTAAACCTAACACTACACTATCATTAAATTATTTAAATAAATTAGCTACCAATACCTACAATTAAATACAATTAAATAAACTAAACTAAATTACAAATAAAAACAAACACTAAATTACAAAAAATAAAAAATATTACAAGAATTTTAAACTAATTACACCTAATCTAAGCCCCCTAATAAAATAAAAAAATAAAAAAATAATAAAAGTCCCTACCCTATACTACGTTACCAAGTAACCAGCTCTTTTACCAGCCCTTATAGGGACAGTCAAGTCCAAAAAAAACTTTCATGTTTTAAATAGGGCATGTAATTTTAAACAACTTTACAATTTACTTTTATCACCAATTTTGCTTTGTTCTCTTGGTATTCTTAGTTGAAAGCTAAACCTAGGAAGGCTCATATGATAATTTCTAAGCCCTTGAAGGCCGCCTCTAATCACATGCTTTTTTATTTGCTTTTCACAGCAGGGGAGAGCTAGTTCCTGTAAGCCATATAGATAACATTGTGAGCATGCCTGTGAATTGTGGCAGACACTGCACTAATTGGCTAAAATGAAAGTCAATAGATAATAAATAAAATATCATGTGATCAGGGGGCTGTCAGAAGATGCTTATATACAAGGTAATCACAGAGGTAAAAAGTATATTAATATAACCGTGGTGGCTGTGCAAAACTGGGGAATGGGTAATAAAAGGATTATCTATCTTTTAAAACAACAACAATTCTGGTGTTGACTGTCCCTTTAAAAGGGCTTTTTGTGGGGCATTGCCCCAAAGTAATCAGCTCTTTTGCCTGTAAAAAAAATACAACCCCCCAACATTAAAACCCACCACCCACATACCCCTACTCTAACCCACCCAAACCCCCCTTAAATAAACCTAACACTACCCCCCTGAAGATCTCCCTACCTTGAGTCGTCTTCACCCAGCCGGGCCAAAGTCTTCATCCGATGGGGCAGAAGAGGACATCCAGACCGGCAGAAGTCTTCATCCTATCCGGGCAGAAGAGGACATACGGACCAGCAGACATCTTCATCCAAGCGGCATCTTCTATCTTCATCCATCGGATGAGGAGCAGCTCCATCTTCAAGACCTCTGGCGCGGAACATCGTTCCTGCACGACGACTACCCGACAAATGGGTGGTCCTTTAAATTACGTCATCCAAGATGGCGTCCATCGAATTCCGATTGGCTGATAGGATTCCGCTTGGATGAAGATGTCTGCCAGTCCGGATGTCCTCTTCTGCCCGGATAGGATGAAGACTTCTGCTGGTCTGGATGTCCTCTTCTGCCCCATCGGATGAAGACTTCGGCCCGGCTGGGTGAAGACTACTCAAGGTAGGGAGATCTTCAGGAGGGTAGTGTTATGTTTATTTAAGGGGGTTTGGGTGGGTTAGAGTAGGGGTATGTGGGTGGTGGGTTTTAATGTTGGGGGGGTTGTATTTTTTTTTTTACAGGCAAAAGAGCTGATTACTTTGGGATAATGCCCCGCAAAAAGCCATTTTAAGGGCTGGTAAAAGAGCTGGTTACTTGGTAATGTAGAATAGGGTAGGGACTTTTATTATTATTTTTTTTATTTATTTTATTAGGGTGCTTAGATTAGGTGTAATTAGTTTAAAATTCTTGTAATATTTTTTTATTTTTTGTAATTTAGTGTTTTTTTTGTTTTGTTATTTAGTTTAGTTTATTTAATTGTATTTAATTGTAGGTATTGGTAGCTAATTTATTTAAATAATTTAATGATAGTGTAGTGTTAGGTTTAATTGTAACTTAGGTTAGGATTTATTTTACAGGTAATTTTGTATTTCTTTTAGATAGGTAGTTATTAAATAGCTAATAACTATTTAATAACTATTGTACCTAGTTAAAATAAATACAAAGTTGCCTGTAAAATAAATATAAATCCTAAGATAGCTACAATGTAATTATTAATTACATTGTAGCTATCTTAGGGTTTATTTTACAGGTAAGTTTTTTGTTTTAATTTGGAATAATTTATTTAATGATAGTGTAGTGTTAGGTGTTAGTGTAAATTAGGTTAGTTTTTATTTTACAGGTAATTTGTATTTATTTTAGCTAGGTAGCTGTTAAATAGTTATTAACTATTTAATAGCTATTGTACCTAGTTAAAATATATACTTGCTTGTAAAATAAAAATAAATCCTAAAATAGTTACAATGTAATTATTAGTTATATTTTAGCTATCTTAGGGTTTATTTTATAGGTATTTAGTTTTAAATAGGATTAATTTAGTTAATAAGAGTAATATTATTTAGATTTATTTAATTAATATTTAAGTTATGGGGGTGTTAGGGTTAGTGTTAGACTTAGGTTTAGGGGTTAATAATTTTATTATAGTGGCGGCGGTGCAGGGGGGCAGGATAGGGGTTAATAAATTTATTATAGGTGGCGGCGGTATAGGGGGGGCAGGATAGGGGTTAATAGGTATTATGTAGGTGGCGGCGGGGTCTGGGAGCGGCGGTTTAGGGGTTAACATATTTATTATAGTTGCGGCGGGGTCTAGGAGCGGCGGTTTAGGGGTTAACATATTTATTATAATTGCGGTGGGGTCCAGGTGCGGAGGTTTAGGGGTTAATAACTTTATTTAGTTGCGGGGGGCTCCGGGGGCGCCGGTATAGGGGGGTAGAACAGTATAATATAGTGTGAGTGCTTAGTGACAGGGGTATTAATAAAGCTGTAAAAAAGCCGAAGAGCAGCGAGATTGATGATTGATAACTATCACAGTCCGCTGCTCATCGCCCTGTACTTGGTGCACGGCTTTTTGACAGATTTATCGATAACTTTGGCGAGCGTATTCAGGTCCGTGGTGGCAATGTGAGGTAAGTACGGAGCTTCATAACTAGAGGCCTGAGTCTCATTGTTGCTGAGGATGTGGGGTGCTGATATTGCATAGCTGGGTCCTCACCATGCAGTTCTGCCTCCTTCTATCTTAACAATTCACTCTCACTACAACTAATCTCTTGTAGATTTAATCCAACAAAATGCTTGTTATCTGGCCAAGTGAAGTCAGACTGCACTTAAATGGCATCAGAGGTGAGTGTCCTGCGAGCTCACATATAGAGGCCTGTTTATGAAAGGCCTGTCGGACATGATCCGACAGTGCGGATCATGTCCAACAGACCTCGCTGAATGCGGAGAGCAATACGCTCTCCACATTCAGCATTGCACCAGCAGCTCTTGTGAATTGCTGGTGCAATGCCGCCACTGCATATTCACGGCCAATCGACCTTTATCAGAGGGTTATCAATCAACCCAATCATATTCGATCGGGTTAAATTGCGTCGATGTCTGTCTGCCTTCTCAGAGCAGGCGGACAGGTTATGGAGCAGCGGTCTTTAGACCGCTGCTTCATAACTGGTGTTTCTGGTGAGCCTGAAGGCTCGCCAGAAACATGGGGCCTCAAGCTCCATACGGAACTTGATAGATATGCCCATTAAAGGGTCATGAAACCCAAATTTTTTCTTTCATGATTTAGAAAGAGTATGTGATTTTAAACAACTTTCTAATTTGCTTCTGTTATCTAAATTGCTTCATTCTCTTGATATCCTCTGCTGAAAAGCATATCTAGATAGACTCAGTAGTTGCTGATTGGTGGTTGCACATAGATGCCTCGTTTGATTGGCTCACCCATGTGCACAACTATTTCTTCAACGAAGAATATCTAAAGAATGAAGCAAATTAGATAATAGAAGTAAATTGGAAAGTTGTTTGAAATTGTATTCTCTAGCTGAATCTTGAAAGAAAATGTTTGGGTTTAGTGTCCCTTTAACCTGATCAGCCCTCCATAGGTTTCTATAGGCAGTGGGAGGCGCCCACGTGATCTTTGTGCACATCCTGGCCTGTCACCTCATTGGCTGCTGAGCTTGGGAATACTCCCACCTGGCAGCACTCATTGGCAAGTAAATTCCCCATGGCGCCAGTCAACACTGTTATAACAACTCCAGTGTTCGATAATGTTTTCCGACTGCGTTATGGTAACACATTCAAAAAAACATAACAGAACACAGGTGACCGACCTGAAAATTTAATGAGAAAGTGCATATTGCATATGTGTGTGTTAAAGTTAATTAATTAAAAAAAATTGTATAGATGCTGGGGCCCCCGGACCTTGAGGGAACTCAGGGCCAGATCACAGTCATGAATTCTGCATCCCCGGAAGTTTCGCCCCTGCACAGAGCAGGAGTCAGTATACAGCAGTGTGTGTGATATCACAGAGCAGGAGTCAGTATACAGCAGTGTGTGTGATATCACAGAGCAGGAGTCAGTATACAGCAGTGTGTGTGATATCACAGAGCAGGAGTCAGTATACAGCAGTGTGTGTGATATCACAGAGCAGTAGTCAGTATACAGCAGTGTGTGATATCACAGAGCAGGAGTCAGTATACAGCAGTGTGTGTGATACCACAGAGCAGGTGTCAGTATACAGCAGTGTGTGATATCACAGAGCAAGAGTCAGTATACAGCAGTGTGTGTGATATCACAGAGCAGGAGTCAGTATACAGCAGTGTGTGTGATATCACATAGCAGGAGTCAGTATACAGCAGTGTGTGTGATACCACAGAGCAGGTGTCAGTATACAGCAGTGTGTGATATCACAGAGCAAGAGTCAGTATACAGCAGTGTGTGTGATATCACAGAGCAGGAGTCAGTATACAGCAGTGTGTGTGATATCACAGAGCAGGAGTCAGTATACAGCAGTGTGTATGATATCACAGAGCAGGAGTCAGTATACAGCAGTGTGTGTGATATCACAGAGCAGGAGTCAGTATACAGCAGTGTGTGTGATATCACAGAGCAGGAGTAAGTATACAGCAGTGTGTGTGATATCACAGAGCAGGACTCAGTATACAGCAGTGTGTTTGATATCACAGAGCAGGAGTCAGTATACAGCAGTGTGTGTGATATCACAGAGCAGGAGTCAGTATACAGCAGTGTGTGTGATATCACAGAGCAACAGTCAGTATACAGCAGTGTGTGTGATATCACAGAGCAGGACTCAGTATACAGCAGTGTGTGTGATATCACAGAGCAGGAGTCAGTATACAGCAGTGTGTATGATATCATAGAGCTGGGGTCAGTATATAGCAGTTTGTGTGATATCACAGAGCAGAAGTCAGTATACAGCAGTGTGTGATATCACAGAGCAGGAGTCAGTATACAGCAGTGTGTGTGATATCATAGAGCTGGAGTCAGTATACAGCAGTGTGTGTGATATCACAGAGCAGGAGTCAGTATACAGCAGTGTGTGTGATATCACAGAGCAGTAGTCAGTATACAGCAGTGTGTGTGATATCACAGAGCAGGAGTCAGTATACAGCAGTGTGTGTGATATCACAGAGCAGGAGTCAGTATACAGCAGTGTGTGTGATATCACAGAGCAAAAGTCAGTATACAGCAGTGTGTGTGATATCACAGAGCAGGACTCAGTATACAGCAGTGTGTGTGATATCACAGAGCAGGAGTCAGTATACAGCAGTGTGTATGATATCATAGAGCTGGGGTCAGTATATAGCAGTTTGTGTGATATCACAGAGCAGGAGTCAGTATACAGCAGTGTGTGTGATATCACAGAGCAGGAGTCAGTATACAGCAGTGTGTGATATCACAGAGCAGGAGTCAGTATATAACAGTGTGTGTGATATCACTGAGCTGGAGTCAGTATACAGCAGTGTGTGATATCACAGAGCAGGAGTCAGTCTACAGCAGTGTGTGTGATATCACAGAGCAGGAGTCAGTATACAGCAGTGTGTGTGATATCACAGAGCAGGAGTCAGTATACAGCAGTGTGTGTGATATCACAGAGCAGGAGTCAGTATACAGCAGTGTGTGTGATATCACAGAGCAGGAGTCAGTATACAACAGTGTGTGTGTGATATCACAGAGCAGGAGTCAGTATACAGCAGTGTGTGTGATATCACAGAGCAGGAGTCAGTATACAGCAGTGTGTGATATCACAGAGCAGGAGTCAGTATACAGCAATGTGTGTGATATCACAGAGCAGGAGTCAGTATACAGCAGTGTGTGTGATATCACAGAGCAGGAGTCAGTATACAGCAGTGTGTGTGTGTGATATCACAGAGCAGGAGTCAGTATACAGCAGTGTGTGATATTACAGAGCAGGAGTCAGTATACAGCAGTGTGTGTGATATCACAGAGCAGGAGTCAGTATACAGTAGTGCGTGTGATATCACAGAGCAGGAGTCAGTATACAGCAGTGTGTGTGATATCACAGAGCAGGAGTTAGTATACAGCAGTGTGTGTGATATCACAGAGCAGGAGTCAGTATACAGCAGTGTGTGTAATATCACAGAGCAGGAGTCATTCTACAGCAGTGTGTGATATCACAGAGCAGGAGTCAGTATACAGCAGTGTGTGTGATATCACAGAGCAGGAGTCAGTCTACAGCAGTATGTGTGATATCACAGAGCATGAGTCAGTATTCAGCAGTGTGTGTGATTGACTCACACATTCGGCACTCTTCTTGTGAACCAATAACCAAACATGACAAAGTTTTGGGTACAAAAGGCCGCAGCCCGCATTTATTAAACAAACAAGTGTTTACAAATAACACAACCACCTAACCAATGTGGTTACAAAAAACTCTGGGGTGCTGTCCATCATCCACCACACGTGCCTTCCACTGGCTGTTGCCAGGCACGCCCCCTTTTCTTAAACTCTCCCCATCGTCCGATGAGGTACCATTACCACATAAAAATCGCCTGATAAGGCCAGCACCCGCCCTTAGCTGCGATTTCCAAATTCTTAAAACAGGGAGGGAGGGAGGGAGCTTTTCCCGCTTCACAAGGGAACTGATGCTGGCTTCCGCCTCACAACCCTCAATACTTATACTCGCTCCTCCTCCTCTAAACTCTGCCTAGCAACCCACTGCTATTGGCCTGTAGTGTGGTCACATGCCCCTGCTCTCAATTCATTCCTTCCGGGGCTTCTTTGACTCACACATTCGGCACTCTTCTTGTGAACCAATAACCAAACATGACAAAGTTTTGGGTACAAAAGGCCGCAGCCCGCATTTATTAAACAAACAAGTGTTTACAAATAACACAACCACCTAACCAATGTGGTTACAAAAAACTCTGGGGTGCTGTCCATCATCCACCACACGTGCCTTCCACTGGCTGTTGCCAGGCACGCCCCCTTTTCTTAAACTCTCCCCATCGTCCGATGAGGTACCATTACCACATAAAAATCGCCTGATAAGGCCAGCACCCGCCACAGACCGACCTACACACACTGCTGTATACCTATATCCGATAACAAAGGCGTTACACAGCCAAACTAATGCTGTTAAAGAAACGGCGAGATCTGACCAATCAGCAGTATGTCCACACCCCCATGGGCGTAACAAGACCATCACTATGTTATTGTCCGCCTCTATGACTCTATATCAGAGATGATGGGCTAACCTATTAAGATAATCACACTCATCTAGAAGTGACAAGCAGTTTCCATCTAGGACCACACACATTGACGGACAATGACGAACATGGCTATATTCGTGTAATATTACCAATAAGTGTTAGTTGTTTATTTCATAACAACAAACTGTGATTCTAATACCTATCTGTTTCTACGGTCGCTGCATGCAGACTCATATTCTGTGCATCAATCAACATACTAAAAATAAAGTGTACACAGTGTAAACAAAAACAAATGAACCTATATATATATATAAAAAGGGGAACCTATATGTATAAAAACTATATGCATAAAACAACATATAAGCTATTCTATATCCATAGTGAATAATAACGAAAAAGTGAGATGTATATTACTGTCGGTTCCTTGTAAGGGCACCGCAAGCTTAGCATCTAACCATAATTGTGGCACCGATTATAGGGTTTGGTGTGAGGTAGACCACCCAAGCTAAAAAGCAACACGGGGTATACACAAAGTTAAACATACAATTAAATTAAGATAATGTTAAAATTAATTTGTCCATATAATGGACACAATAATACCAACATAATGTTAAGAGAGCCACCTATGGATATTACATAGGGGCAATATAGGACAGAGAAATCAGCATTGTCTTCGGTTACATTGTGCTCTATAATCAGTCAACTGTATTCAGGGTCTGGAAAAAATAAATAAATGAATAAAATTAAAAATAAATAAATATAAATAAATAAAATAAAATGATAAATATAAAAATAAATATAAATAAATAAATAAATAAAAATAATAATAAATAATAAAATAAAATGAAATAAATAATTAATAAATAAATAAATCAAAATAAATAAAAAATACTGACTCCTGTGTGTATATGTGTGTATGTGTATGTGTTAGTGTATGTATGTGTGTGTATGTATGTATGTATGTGTATGTGTGTATATGTGTGTATGTGTGTGTATGTGTGTGTATGTGTGTGTATGTGTGTATGTGTGTGTATGTGTGTGTGTGTATGTGTGTGTATGTGTGTGTATGTGTGTGTGTATATATGTGTGTGTGTATGTATGTATGTATGTGTTTGTGTATGTGTGTGTGTATATGTGTGTGTATGTGTGTGTGTATATGTGTGTATGTGTATGTGTGTGTCTGTGTGTGTATGTGTGTGTGTATGTGTGCGTGTATGTGTGTGTATGTGTGTGTGTATATATGTGTGTGTGTATGTATGTATGTATGTGTTTGTGCATGTGTGTGTGTATATGTGTGTGTGTGTGTGTTTGTATGTGCGTATATATGTTTGTGTATGTATGTATGTATAAGTATGTGTGTGTGTTTTCCTTCCTCTAGTATTAGGGTGAAATCATGACTTATTTGTTAAAACATATTAATTTTGGCTTCATCTCTGGTCTAAATAAATATAAATGCTGAGTTTTTTTCTGAATAGTTGTTTTTTTATTTTGTATTTAAAAAATGAATTTTATTCTTCCCTTTATCAAAATGTCAATTTTCAAAAATAACATATTTTCTTGAAAATGTTCTTATATTTATAGACTATAGGAGTATTTTTATAGAATTGTGCTAAGCTAAGCAATTAGATAAAAAGATAGTATTACACACATTTCACAAGCTAAAGTTTGAGAGTTTATTGAATAAAACAATGTACTGCCCCTTTTTATGATTGGCTGAATTCACACCCTATCCCCTTATTGGTCAGGTTGTCACACCTTTTAGAATATAAATCTACTACAGCTTAGACATTTAGTACTTTAGTAACAAGGTTTTTTGTAACCAAATTTAAAGTTACTTTTGTTTCCTGTAAAATCTGTGTGTTGCTGTGCTGGGATCCCATCATTTTGACCTGGATTTACAATTAAGGTATTATATTTACTATGTAATATTTACTGTTATTATGTTACATGCACTGTAAAGGTTTATACTAAAGAGGTTACATGTTTTTGTTATAAAGTTGTAAACATTTTGCAGCTTCTTGATAAATCTTTTTTAGCCAGTAAGGAAAGGTCATGTAAACATTAATAAACATGTTTAATTTAGCAGATCTGCCTCTAGGCTACTGTCAAAGACCTGCAGAAAAATGTCATTATAATAGTTTTTTTTCCGTATCTATGCTGTATGTGCACAACTAGACACGCCGATCACCCGATAGAGATGAAAAAGCGCATTACACACATAGCATATATTAGCAACTGAACAATGGATTGCTGTATACATTTTTTTAAATCACAATTTACATTAGTTAACAAATCTAGAGCAGTTCAGGGATAAACCTCTTGTAAAGCCATTTTTGGTGAACAACCTGGGTTGTTCTTGCTGATTGGAAGATACATTCACCCACCAATAAACAAGTGCTGTCCAGGGTACTTAACCAAAAATTGGCTGGCTCCTTAGCTTAGATGCCTTCTTTTTCAAATAAATATAGCTAGGAAGAGAACAAAGAAAAATTGATAATAGGAGTAAATTAGAAATTTGCTTAAAATTGCTGTTCTTTCTGAATCACGAAAGAAAAAAATTGGGTTCAGTGTCCCTTTAATGAGAAACTGTACTATAAACCTTTTTCCCTTTATTGCGTTCCAAATTACTTGTTATACCTACTGCAGAGTATTACATGTATGGAAAATTGTTTCTTAATATTTATTTTTGTATTTAAAATAGTTGGCTTTGCTCATTAAAACCAGGGATGGGGAACCTTGGCCCTCCAGATGTTTCAGAACTACATTTTCCATAATGCTCAACTGGACTTCAGAATGTGCCTAATCATCATCTGTAATGTAGTTCTGAAACATCAGGAGAGCAAAGGTTCCCCAATTCCTCATAAACCATTACCTGGTGTTCTCATGGACATGCCCATAAAAATGAGCTGAGCCTGCAGGTAAAACAGACTTATGTTATATACAGTATGTCTAAACACACAGCCTAAATAGTTAGGTTTTGAAATTATAATTGTGGCTGGTTGTACAACTAGCTATTTAAACTATTCATCTTCCCCTAACAGAAGATTGGTTAGTGCTATAGTATCCTGTTTACATAGCTTTACTATGGATAATATGTTTTTTATTCATATTTTAGTGTAGGATTCATATTTTAGTGTAGGTGGTGGTTTCTGTGAGCAAACTCAGCTATTAAAGATAAAAAAATAAAGGTAAAGGTGTATTAAATGTCCCTATAAAAGGACATGAACCCCCAAGTATTCTTTCATAATTTAGATAGACCTTATAAATAAAAAAATATTTATATTTAGGGTGTGCTTGTGACAGGCAGTCTTTGCAACACTGTTATAAATTTATAAGTAGCATATGCAAATCTAAAAAGCCAACATACATGAAATAAAAAACATAAAATATAAAAGGTCCATTAGGATAAACCGATAACTATAACCTTTGCTGCAGACAGAACAAGTTTCGGTACAATGATTACAAAATCTTTCCAAGCAGTGTGAACCAGGTCACAAACTGTGCCAACCCAGTATGTTAAGGGAATTTCAGCATCCGTGCTTAAAGCACAATATGGAGGATCCCAGAGCGGCTTTCTAGGGGGTATATTCACCCCTACTTGGATACAAATACTCAGAGCTTCTTAGTTTTGAAATAAGATACCAACACTTTCTGTCCATATTGTGCTATTAGCACGAATACTTGTTCTGTCTGAAGCAGAGGTTATAGTTATCGGTTTGTCCTAATTGACCTATTGGGGCATATGTATCAAGTTCCGTAAGGAGCTCGATGCCCCGTGTTTCTGGCGAGCCTGCAGCAGCGGTCACAAAGACCGCTGCTCCATAACCTGTCCATCTGCTCTGAGCAGGCTGACAGACATCGCCGGAAATCAACCCAATCGAGTACGATCGGGTTGATTGACACCCCCTGCTGGCGGCCGATTGGCCGCGAGTCAGCAGGGGGCGGCGTTGCACCAGCAGCTCTTGTGAGCTGCTGGTGCAATGCTGAATACAGCGAGGGTATTGCTCGCCGTATTCAGCGAGGTCCGCCAGACTTTCATAAATAGGGGCCTTTATATTTTATGTTTTTTATTTTATGTATATTGGCTTTTTACACTTGCATATTGCTGCTCATTACTTTAACGGTCTAAATCATTCTTATGAGATATTCTCCTTTTAAATAATTTTATGAGATACTCTCCTGTGATATATAGTGTGTGATATATTAATGAAAGTCTTTAGTTTATATTTTTATACTTATTTTATATCAATCTTTTTATTATATCCACTTATTTTATATGAGATGCCCCTTTTTTCAGTTGGTAGATTTACATTGTAGTATAAGTACAGATTTATTTTTATAACATCGTATAATAACATAATCTTTAGACTTGCCTTTAAGGCACCCACAATCTTTTTGGTATTTGTGTGATTGATTGGCACTAGGTTGCAGGGACCTTGTCATATTGTGGTGCAGGTCTATATATCGCTATTTATAGCACGTGTTTCTTTAAAGGGACACTGAACCCAAAATTTTCTATATTTATTCAGATAGAGCATGCAATTTTAAGCAACTTTCTAATTTACTCCTATTATCGATGTTTCTTCTTTCTCTTGCTATCTTTATATGAAAAAGAAGGCATCTAAGCTTTTTTTCTTGGTTCAGCACTCTGGACAGCAGTTTTTGATTGGTGGATGAGTTTATCCACCAATCAGCAAGGACAACCTAGGCTGTTCACCAAAAATGGGCCGGCATCTAAACTTACATTCTTGCATTTCAAATAAAGATACCAAGATAATAAAGAACATTTGATAATAGGAGTAAATAAGAAAGTTGCTTAAAATGTTATGCTCTATCTGAATCACAAAAGAAAAAAATTGGGTACAGTGTCCCTTTAATGTAACTATAAACTATTGAGCCCTAGATGGCAGCAGTGTGTGCACGGTATTTATTATCCTTTAAAGCACTGTGGCAAAACTGCTGCTCCAGACATGGGTACACTTATGAGCATACCTAGATATGGTCTTCAAATTAGGATACCAATAGAACATAATATAATAATATAAGTCAATCGGAAATTCTGAATCATGAAACTGAAAAGTTGGTCTTTTTTTATGTCAATTTAATTATAACAGAAGGAGGGAACTAAAACTATTTTCAGTGGTAGTTTACATCAGACAGACAAAATATATATTGAAGGAATATTGCATTCTTTCCCCTTAAAAGGACAGTCAACACCATAATTGATTTTGTTTTCAAAAATAGATAATCCCTTTATTACCCATTCCCCAGTTTTGCATAACCAACACAGTTATAATAATACACATTTTACCTCTGTAATTACCTTGTATCTAAGCCTCTTCAGACTGCCCCCTAATTTCAGTTATTTTGACAGACTTGCACTTTAGCCAATCAGTGCTCACTCCTCGGTAAATTTACTTTCATGAGCTCAATGTTATCTATATGAAACATGTGAACTAGTGCCCTCTAGTGGTGAAAAACTGTCAAAATTCATTTAGATTAGAGGCAGCCTTCAAGGTCTAAGAAATTAGCATATGAACCTCCTAGGTTTAGAGAACAAAGCAAAATTGGTGATAAAAGTAAATAGGAAATTTGTTTAAAATGTCATGCCCTATTTGAATCATGGAAGCATTTTTTGGACTTGACTGTCCCTTTAATTAAACATTCAACAGACTGACTTCATTACCACAATTTTCTTAGGTCAAATAACAAATATATATTTTTGTATGAAAATAAGTTGATGTTATATATTGTTTAATTAAAAACTAACAGAAAGTGCATGTGTCTATTACAAAACTGGCCCATAGGAGGGATAGACACTCACTGATTAGCAGAAATGCCTAAGTTCTATTGGTTACACATGATGTATGCTAGAGATGTCAATACGTTTTCTGTTGAATGCACATTCGTACCGAAAATGAAAGCGCATATCCATAAGAAAAATTAAACAAAACTAAAAAATACTAATAAAATTCATCAGTATTTATTAATTTCCTTTAAATTGAATTTTATGGATTTATGCTTAGCTTAACGCACTCTGAAGAGCAAACTTACCCGATCCTCTTCTTGCCAGGTTCCCAGCCGCGTTAACAGGATCTCGCTCAACACCCAGGACCTGCTCTAATTTTAGTGTCCTGGGAGCCAAACTGCTAAGCCTCCCGTTAGTTTATCCGGAGAAGATCGGGTTAGCGCGCTCTCCAGAGCTCATTAAAAGGATAAAAAGGTCAAAAATGAAATGTGAATGGGTGAATTTCAATTTTTAAAAAATATGAACAATTTTGCAATATACTTTCATGCTTCTAATAAAAGTTGTTTTTTGTGGCATACGCACATATCCTGTGAAGGCCGTGCACCAGCATTTAAACACAATGCCTATCAAAGAGCTGGCTGTGGTGTGTATTGCTACTGAAGACATAATTTGTGCCATACAAGCCAGGGCTGGCTCTCTGAGAGTGGTGTTTTAATACGGGTGCACAGGCCCACACAGCATATGTGTGTATGCCACTTAAAATAGTAATAACTTTTACTAGAAGCATTTTTACTATTTTAAATGCTCATGTGCACACTTCATTTTTGACCTTCCTATCCCTTTAAGGTAATAATGAAACTACTGATGAACTTTTCACCTGCAGCTTTGAAAGATTTACATTAGTTTTTTTAATGAAATAATTTTTCTTTATTCAAAGATAAGTAAACAAATACCAAAAGAAAAGAAAACATTATACAATTGTACACAATATGGAATAATGCACAAGTTCAGAGTCACCAACATTACCCATCATGTTTTTAGTCGAAACGTCACTCTAGTAGGCAATAAAATGACATTTCTGATTTATGATTCAGCTATAAGTTCCCATCTTGTTTCCTCATAAAACATTATAGGGTTCCCATTCCACCAAGAATTTACATTAGTTTTAAAGAAATTGAATGTAAATGTTTAATGAAAATGCAATTTTAAACTTAATGAAAACCAAATAGTGCGAGGAACAAATATTCAGGGGAAACAAATTTGTCCCTGCGCTTCTCGAATGTGCGCCACAACCATAAACCCAAAGGGCCGGATTATCAGTGGAACGCTACTGATTAAGAAGTAGTTGTTTCACAAGAAATCTCGTCTTGAGGGGAACTTTGAGGCCAGGGTCTCAATGGACGGGTGAGACTGGGCGTGTCATGGGCTGGGCCAGACTTGCCATAGGTGGGATTGGGCATGCCATTGGCCAATGGGTAGACTTTGCTGCAGTGACTGGGCAGAGTGGTGGTGGGAAGCCCTCCTGCCCCGCATGCCCCTGTAAGTTGCAGATGATTGCTGCTACCTGCAGCAGCATTTAAAATACTGTTTAACTTGAGGAGGGAGGATCTAACAGAGCCCCTATCTCTCCCCCTTTTGGGATAGAGGGGCAAGTAGTAGTAGAGTAGCGTCAGACATTTGTTTGAGGGTGTTACCTTCCTGAAGGAATGGGGGGCCCTTTAAATCCGGTACCCCATTACTCCCAGAAGGTAGCACCCTCAACAGATGGTATCCATAGGTGCCTCCTTAAAATTGCTAATAGCATACTAAAAGAATGACTTGATCCCCTGCACCCTACTTGATTGAAACCCCTTTTAAGTAGACTGGGGCTCAATTCCAGTCTGGCACTAAATTCCAGGAGGCCGGGTAGGCTGAGGAAGATTTGCCGGTCCTACAGTGTTTACGTTACCTCTATGACAAAATATGCATAATCATGTACAATGTAGATTATTAAAAGTATTGTACTTATTATAAAATAAATGTAATGGTTGCGTGCTATTATTCCAATTAAAAATATATTTTTCAAAATATAAATAAAATAATATTAAGCAAACATTAAATCCATTAAAATATGTCTACAATACTTTAAACAATATGCATTATACATGACTATGCATATTATTTAAACATTGACCCCTAATCTGCCATAACCTAAAACTAACTGTAGAAGCTAAGGCGCTAAACATAAATAACCAATATTTAAATTATGCATTGTTATGTAGAATACATAATATTTAAATATTTGCATATAAATTAAAATGTGATTAATGTTTCTTATTTTATTTTATTATTTCTAATTAAAGACAGTATAATTAACATTATAATTAAAGACAGTATAATTAACATTATAGATATACATAACTGCATGCCTGTTATGTAAATATATCATTTAAAGGGACAGTCTACTCCAGAATTGTTATTGTTTAAAAAGATAGATAATCCCTTTATTACCCATTCCACTGTTTTGCATAACAAACACGGTTACATAAATACACTTTTTACCTCTGTGATTACCTTGTATCTAAGCCTTTGCAGACTGCCCTCTTATTTCAGTTCTTTTGACAGACATGTATTTAGCCAATCATTGCCCTCTCACTTGTAAATCCAGGGCGTGGTCACAGTGTTATCTATATGAAACATGAAATTACGCCCTCTAGCTGTGAAAAACTGCCAAATGCATTGAAATAAGGGGTGGCCTTCAAGGTTTTAGAAATTAACATATGAGCCTGCCTAGGTTTAGCTTTCAATAAAGAATACCAATAGAACAAAGCAAATTTGATGATAAAAGTGAATTGGAAAGTTGTTTAAAATTGCATTCCCTATCTGAATCATGAAAGTTTAATTTTGACTACACTGTCCTTTTAATGATACCTACTACTATAACATAAATATATATTAATATACATTATCACTAATAAACACAACAAGCTTATATTAACACATGTTATGGTATAATCAGTAGTTAAACCATTATGTAGTATACATGCATAACTGTTTAAATATTGAATATCAATGCAAGGCCTGACTACATTTTATCTACAATCTTTAAAATAAAATGCATGGTCATGTATAATGAATATTAGTTTAAGTATTGGATATATAAATTAAAATTTTGATATTCTTGCTTGATGCATTTATTATTGTAAATAAAAATATATTTTTGTAATAGATATTTATGTTATAAAAGACAGTTGCATTATAATTTTAGGATCACATAACTGCATGCCTGTTATGGAATAAAACAATCGTAACACTAATGCCTTTTGTAACATGAATATACATTTAAAAATATACAATTATATTTAAAATAAAAAACACAAGAAGACATAAATGCATATTAATTTATATACAATAGTTAAAAGAATATGCACCATACATAAGAATGTATAATTTATTAAAAATTGTAGATAAATGCACTATTAACCCCTAAGCTGCCCTAACCTAATCACATAATAAACCCCCATAGATGTATTGGGGTGATTTGCTGATTAAGACCTAATAAATGGTAACCATCAATAATCACCTAAGCAAACCCCATACAGGTATGGAGGGTGGTTATGAAATGAAAGCCTAAATTGCCACCGCTCAACGCAAACTAGAAATACACTAAAAACTACCCCCCCCTCTAAACTAACCACCCTCTTAACTAAACTCCCTTCAAAACTAACCACACTACAATACAAAAAATAAAATATTATCCATAATAAAACAAAGATTATACCTAAGACTAAACTACATGCCCCATAAAATAAAAGCCCTCCCCAAAATAAAAAATAGTTAGCATCTTGTGGTGGGTATGTGGTGGTTTAGATGTTTATTAGTTTAGTGTTACATTGTGATCGTGGGGTACTTCTGTTTATGGGTTTTAGGAGTAGCGGTTAGGCAGACTAGAGTTACTCAAAGGGATCGTTTACTAAACATGGACAATATGGTCGGTGATGCTGACTGTTGCCTAAGCCAGCATTGCAGACCAATGACTTGTATTTTAAATTCCTGTCGGCAATGCAGCTATGTCGGGAGCTTGGAATATTTTGTAAAGCTCGCTCTTCATAGCGCCGGATCCCTTTGAATAGCTCGCCTCCTAGACACTTTAAATCATAAGGGCCTCTGTCTCTCAGATTTTAATGTTTTCACTAAAATCTGAATTCTGCTGCTGTTTTTTTTATTTATATTTTAATTAATGGCAACAATTTAAATGGGCAAAAGCAGCTATTATTATTTATTATATGGCAAAATAAAGGTGAAGGATATGTTTGTAAATACTTAACATATTATGGTAAAACACCCATTTAAGAATTAAATTAATATGTATTTATTTGACCTAGAAATAATATTTATAATATATATTATGTGTATATACACACACACACACACACATATATATATATATATATATATATATATATATATATATATATATATATATATACAGTAACTCACAAAAGTGAGTAAACCCCTCACATTTTTGTAAATATTATATTATAACGTTTCATGTGACAACACTGTAGAAATGACACTTTGCTACAATGTAAAGTATTGAGTGTACAGCCTGTATAACAGTGTAAATTTGCTCTCCCATCAAAATAACTCAACACACAGCCATTAATTTCTTAACCGTTGGCAACAAAAGTGAGTACACCCCTAAGTAGAAATGTCCAAATCTAGCCCAAAATGTCAATATTTTGTGTGGCCACCATTATTTTCCAGCACTGCCTTAACTCTCTTGGGCATGGAGTTCATCAGAGCTTTACAGGTTGCCACTGGAGTCCTCTTCCACTCCTCCATGATGACATCACGGAGCTGGTGGATGTTAGAGTCCTTGCGCTCCCCCACCTTCCATTTGAGGATGCCCCACAGATGCTCAATAGGGTTTAGGTCTGGAGACATGCTTGGCCAGTCCATCACCTTTACGCTTAGCTTCTTTAGCAAGGCAGTGGTCGTGTTTGGGGTCATTATCATGTTGGAATACTGCCCTGCAGCCCAGTTTTCGAAGGGATGGGATCATGCTCTGCTTCTGTATGTCACAGTACATGTCGGCATTCATGGTTACCTCAATGAACTGTAGCTCCCCAGTGTTGGCAGCACTCATGCAAGCACAGACACTCCCACCTCCATGCTTGACTGTAGTAAAACACACTTGTTGTACTCCTCACCTGGTTGCTGCACACACGCTTGACACCATCTGTACCAAATACGTTTATCTTGGTCTCATCGGACCACAGGACATGGTTCTAGTAATCCATGTCCTTAGTCTGCTTGTCATCAGCAAACTGTTTGTGGGCTTTCTTGTGCATCATCTTTAGAATAGGATTCCTTCTGGGATGATAGCCATGCAGACCAATTTGATGCAGTGTGCGTCATATGGTCTGAGCACTGACAGGCTGACCCCCACCGCTTCAACCTCTGCAGCAATGCTGGCAGCACTCATACGTCTATTTCCCAAAGACAACCTGTGAATATGACGCTGTGCACGTGCACTAAACTTCTTATAGCCTATGCCATCTTTATGTACAGCAACAATTATTTTTTTCAGATCCTCAGAGAGTTCTTTGCCATGAGGTGCCATGTTGAACTTCCAGTGACCAGTATGAGATAGCGTGAGAGTGACACCAAAATTAACACACCTGCTCCCCATTCACACCTGAGACCTTGTAACACTAACGAATCACATCACACCGGGTAGGGAAAATAGCTTATTGGGCCCAATTTGGACATTTCCACTTAGGGGTGTACTCAATTTTGTTGCCAATAGTTTAGACGTTAATGGCTGTGCGTTGAATTATTTTGAAGGGACAACACATTTACACTATTATACAGGCTGTACACTCACTATTTTATATTGTAGCAAAGTGCCATTTCTTCAGTGTTGTCACATGAAAAGATATAATAAAATATTTACAAAAATGTGAGGGGTGTACTCACTTTTGTGAGATACTGTGTATATACAGTATATCTATATATATTTGTGGTTGTAGAAGAGGTGTTTCTAACAGCGCTTACAAGAGAGGTTCCTCATGTTCATGTGTAGATGAGAATACAAAAAGATACAAATATCTCAAATGAGTAAAACTGTGTCTTCAACAGTAACAGATGATGCACTTAAATAGCTCACCTGTAGGATCACAGGGTTCGGTGATCAGTGTCATAGAACTCTTTGGTTAGTTTGATTCTGTCCAAGTTGTCTTTTCGTTTTAACTGGAGTTGAATTACCAAACAGTCTGAATGGAGAGTGAAGTTTGAAAGGGTACTCCAATTTATTATGAGCTGTATTTGTATTATTGTTTTTATTTTTATTATAGTTAAAAAAGCAAAATTTAAAAAAAGCTACATTTTATTTAAAACTATTTGGATTAAAAAGTGTTAATGGAGAATAGTTAATATATGAGAGAAGATGTATATAGTATTAACCTTTTAACGCCGTTATGCCGTTCTATTCCGTCATATTTACACTGGGCTTTAAAGCCGTTATGACGGAATAGAACGTCATAACAAACGGCTGTCCTGAAGCCTTCTGTGCTTCAAGGACTTGATCGCGGTCTGGAGGGCGTTCCTAGGGTTGTAGGGACGCCCCCCAGATGCGATCCAATAATTGAAATCTCGCGATCGTATGCACGATCGCGTAGTTTCAATTTGTCTACATCGGAACAGGTGTTCCGATGTAGACACTTTAACCCTGTCATGAAAGGGTTAAAATAAGTGTTTAAAAAATGTGTGTAAATATAAAACAACAAAAATATTGGTGCACATCCAACCACTTAAGTCCACTCTTTCATGGCATATTTGTATATGCTTCTGTCTGCCAAATATACTTACATAGCTTCTAATAAGATTGGGATAAACATCTCGCAATAATATGAGCTTATATTTGTGCTACAAAAACAAATATACTTCTATCTGCTAAATATACTTACATAGTTCAAATAAGATTTGGATTAACATCTCGCAATAATATCCTATATTATAAAAGACAAGAGAGACAGAGAGAGAGAGAGAGAGAGAGAGAGAGAGAGAGAGAGAATAACAACACGGCCCGTGTGAACGGGCTTTAGGACTAGTTGATTTATATTTATGCTGCAAAAAAATTTTTGCTATAAAAAATGCCTTTAAATGAAATGGGATCTTAGTCACACAATATGATCATATTCTGCTAAGCCAGTCGCCACTTACAAGGTGTCCCATATTAGACTGGTCCTAACACTAACCAGTTTCCCCACTGCAGCAAGTCATGTCTACACACTGTGAAGCTTTCTAGCTTATTAAGTATATGTATCTGGAACACACCTGGGCTGGGTGGCGTGCATTAACCAAAGGGGAGGGATTTGGTCAGCTCCCTATTTAAGAAATACAACAAAGGGTTTTTTGGTTAAGCACACCACGAAAGGACTGTTAATTCTTATTTTATTTGAACTATGTAAGTATATTTAGCAGATAGAAGTATATTTTTTTTTGCAGCACAAATATAAGCTTATATTATTGCGAGATGTTGATCCCAGTCTTATTAGAAGCTATGTAAGTATATTTGGCAGACAGAAGCATATACAAATATGCCATGAAAGAGTGGACTTAAGTGGTTGGATGTGCACCAATATTTTTTGTTGTTTTCTAATTGTTTTGGTCACTTTGGTAGCACTCCCACAATATGTGTGTTAAAGGGACACTGAACCCAATTGTTTTCTTTTGTGATTCAGATAGAGCATGCAATTTTAAGCAACTTTATAATTTACTCATATTATCAATTATATTTCGTTCTCTTGCTATCTTTATTTGAAATAAAAGCCATCTAAGCTTTTTTGGGTTAAGAACTCTGGACAGCACTTTTTGATTGGTGGATGGATTTTTTCCACCAATCAGCAAGGACAACCACGTTGTTCACCAAAATGGGCCGACATCTAAACTTAGATTCTTGCATTTCAAATAAGGATACCAAGATAATAAAGAAAATTTGATAATAGGAGTAAATTAGAAAGTTGCTTAAAAATTCATGTTCTATCTGAATCACAAAAGAAAAATTTTGGGTTCAGTGTCCCTTTAAGATTAAACAGTCCTTTTGTGGTGTGCTTAACCAAAAAAAACCTTTGTTAAATATAAATATAAACACATAGGTAAAATAGGTACTATCAGTTAAAAAATGTCCAGTCGAAACTGGGTAAATACAAATGAACAAGTTGTTTAATAGTTTCAACTAAAAATAGTGCTATAATAAATACAGAGATAATAGAAAGAAGGTGTTAATCTAAGTCTCTGAGGAATATAAATGTAAGCAATATGCGTGGTGTGTATATGCAGAGAAGGGCTATGTGATTTACTGGGTATTTAGCGATGTGCCAAATTGTAATAAACAAATATTTCCAATAGTAACAAAAAATAATTGTAAAAACCCTTTAAAAAAAGATCTGGGTAATAAAATCTATAGTCACGTACTTTAGGAGAGTTATTAGGCTGTGTACGGGTGAAAATAAAATATTTGAAACTGTTAGAAAATGGATCCACTAGCGTGTAGCATCCAGCGAGAGCGGGTAATGAGGTAGAATATCCGGAAGTGACTTCCGGATATCCGACTGCATTACCAGGCACATCGCTCAATACCCAGTAAATCACATAGCCCTTCTCTGCTTATACCCACCATGTATATATTGCTTACATTTATCTTCCTCGGAGACTCAGATTCACAACTTCTTTCTATAATCGCTGTATTCATTATACAACTATTTTTAGTTGAAACTATGAATCAACTTGTTCATTTGTATTTACTCAGTTTCAACTGGACATTTTTTAACTGATAGTACCTATTTTACCTATGTGTTTATATTTATATTTACACACATTTTTAATACACTTATTTTAATACTATATACATCTTCTCTCGTATATTGACTATTCTCCATTAACACTTTTTAATCCTAATAGTTTTAAATAAAATTTAGCTTTTTTTTAATTTTGCTTTTTTAACTATAATAAAAATAAAAATAAAAATAAAAATAAAAATATTTATTTGGTTTTCCAACCACAACACATATCAGTTCGTAATAAATTGGAGTACCCTCAAACTTCCCTCCATCCAACTATATGGAGTGGAACCAGAGGGGGGGGGTCCTACAACTCCTGTACAGTCTCTATTTAGACTGTTTGGTAATTCAACTCCAGTTAAAAAGCAAAGACAACTTGGACAGAATCAAACTAACCAAAGAGTTCTATGACACTGATCACCGGACCCTGTGATCCTACAGGTGAGCTATTTAAGTGCATCATCTGCTACTGTTGAAGACACAGTTTTACTCATTTGAGATATTTGTATCTTTTTGTATTCTCATCTAACATGCACATGAGGAACCTCTCTTGTAAGCGCTGTTAGAAACACCTCTTCTACAACCACAACCATCACTTCAAACTAAGGAGGAAGTAAGAAACCCCTAACAGCAGCACTCAACAGATTCACTCATAGTTTTCTAGCCTCAAAAACCACCCTATCTAGTCAGACACAGCTCCCTAAAAACATATATATATATATATATATATATATATATATATATATATATATATATATATATATATATATATAGAGAGAGAGAGAGAGAGAGAGAGAGAGAGAGAGAGAGAGAGAGATTTATATTATATATATATATATATATATATATATATATATATATATATATATATATATATATGCGAAAAGAGGTTTGAACACTTGTTTTCCAAAACCAGAATATATGTGAGTTCACATGTGTGTAAACTCATTCCCCATCCAAATCAGCGTCTATATAAAGCCAGAGTGTCCCCAATTGTCTCAGTGTTGATACTAAATGAAAGTCTCCTCTATGTTGCAATGGTTGTTAATGGCATAAGTGTCTAGTAGACAAATTCACGAATAGATCAGCTATGACAATATAGATGAAATCACTGTAATAAGCAATCAAAAATTGTGGCGGTATAACCGTGCATGACTCACCACGCCATAGGATTCACAGTTTGCACGTTATGACACCAATTGAGGATGAATAAAATATCATATAAACAAACTTGCAGTGTGACCAACTATGGCAATCTGTGCAATCACTTGTAAGGAAGCAGTCAATATCGTGTGGTAATCACCATATAAAACTCACCACACCATAGGGTTCACAATGTGCGTGAAAGGCACCAAGTCGCTTCAATCCACTGCAGAATAAGAAGACAAACAGAAGTGTGTCCGGTTAGTAGTTGATCCGAGACTTGGAGCTTGATACCGCTCCGCTCTCATCTTTCAGTGGCCTATGTGTGGCTCCAGGAGGTGTGTCCGGTCACGTGTGATCCTCTGCCAATGGGGATGCTTGAATCGCGGACTGCAATTCACTCTGTAGATGGGGCTATCTGGGAGCTCCCTTAGCCTGTGGTATGCTTGGTCAAATAAGCAACAAGTAAAAAAGGATATACCAAGGCAGGGTTAAGTAAAAATCACTTTATTGCAAATCCATTCTGGATCTTAAAAACCTGGAGGTCCAAATAAAACAAGCACATTTGAAAAGAGTACTATTGTGCTGACATGGTTTTATTTGGACCTCCAGGTTTTTAAGATCCAGAATGGATTTGCAATAAAGTTTCGATTTTTACTTAACCCTGCCTTGGTATATCCTTTTTACTTGTTGTATCTATCTATCTATCTATCTATCTATCTATCTATCTATCTATCTATCTATATATATACATAAAGGAAAAAGCTGCAGCACTCCCATTTATCTTTTCAGTGTTTTATTTTCAAGCAGAAAACATAGGTAGCGTTTCGGGCTGTGCCCTTTCTCAAGCCAACTGATCAAATACATAATTAGTGCCCAATATTTATAGGCAGTGAAAAAGCAATCTGGGCGGGATCAAATATATGGCACAGGTTTCGGTGCAAGCGTGGGAACCTGCGCCATCCGTAATTAAACCTTGCTCATCGGGGTATTACATAAACCCCGCCGGCAGTTCATAAAGTGCCGTAAGTCTGAAAAACTAGCGATGTCAAGAAATGAGCGTAAATTCAAATTTCTGGAGTCGCTAGTGACTTACGTCACTTTAGAAACTGCTGGTGCCTAAGAAAAGTAAATAAAATAACAAATCTCCCATAACACGCCTCCCAAAAACAAGCCTGACACGTAAAACCCCTATATCCGCAATCCCCCCTCTCATTACTAATATTAAATGTATTAACCCCTAGACCGACAACCCCCCACAACGCAATATGTCTATTTAAACTATTAACCCCTATATCCGCCATCAAACCCACACCGCTAGTAATAGCGAAATTATTAACCACTAAATCCGCCAACCCCAACATCGCAAACTACCTATTAAAACTATTAACCCCTAATCTGCCATTAACCCACAACGCAATAAACCTAATTAAGTATTAACCCCTAAACCACCATAGCCCACAACGCAGTAAACCTAACCCCCCTAACCTAACCCCCCCTAACCTAACCCCCCCTAAATAAACTAAAATAAGCTTATTCACAAAATACTAAAGTTCCCATTAAATATAAAAAAAATACACCACTTCTAAAATACAAATAAACTAAGTATAAATTAAAGGGGCAGTCTAATCCAAATTCAGGAGTAGACTGTCCCTTTAAGCAAAAATTACAGAAAATAAAAACATCTAAGATTACAGAAAATAAAAAATAAAATTACAAAAGTTTAAATAAATTACACCTAATCCCTATGAAAATTGCACAAAAAATACACACAACCCCCCCTACCAGTAAACCCCCCCACCCACCAACCCCCCCCCAAAATACTAACATTAAAAATGCTAAACTACCCATTGCCCTGAAAAGGGCATTTGTTGGGCATTGCCCTTAAAAGGGCATTCAGCTCTTTTGCTGCCCACCCTATCTAAATAAAATAAGTCCCCCCAAAAAACCCTTAAAAAACCCTAAGTCTAACCCCCAAATAGTCCTCACCTGTCCTGAAGTTCAGCGGAGAAGGTCCTGTTCCAGGCGGTGAAGTCTTCTTCAAGCGGCAACCTCTTCTTTCTTCCAGGAACCAGCCGGCGTGGAGCGGAGGGCGGAGTTGAAGACCGGCGACGCTGGAACTGAAGAGAGGCGACTCTGGAACTGAAGACCGGCAACTCTGGAACTGAAGACTGGCGGACCACGGAGCCATGGAGCATGGAGGATCCTCTTCATATGATCTCCGCCATACAATGAATAGGAATTCAATGTACACAATTAAAAATGGCATCCCTTGAATTCCTATTGTCTGATTTGAGCCTTCAAATTCAAATCAGCCAATCGGATGAGAGCTACTGAAATCCTATTGGCTGTTCAAATCAGCCAATATAATTTCAGTAGCTCTTATCCTATTGGCTAATTTGAACAGCCAATAGGATTTCAGTAACTCTTATCCTATTGGCTAATTTGAACCGCCAATAGGATTTCAGTAACTCTCATCCGATTGGCTGATTTGAATGTGAAGGCTCAAATCAGCCAATAAGAATTCAAGGGACGCCATTTTTAATCGCATACCTTGAGTTCCTATTCAGTGTACGGTGGAGATCGTATGAAGAGGATCCTCCATGCTCCATGGCTCCGCGGTCGCCAGTCTTCAGTTCCAGAGTCGCCGGTCTTCAACTCCGTCCTCCGCTCCGCTCTGGCTGGTTCCTGGAAGAAAGAAGAGGTCGTCGCTTGGAAGAAGACTTCACTGCCTGGAACAGGACCTTCTCTGCTGAACCTCAGGACAGGTGAGGACCACTTGGAGGTTAGACTTAGGGTTTTTTAAGGGGTTTTTGGGGGGATTTATTTTATTTAGATAGGGTGGGCAGCAAAAGAGCTTAATGCCCTTTTAAGGGCAATGCCCAACAAATGCCCTTTTCAGGGCAATGGGTAGTTTAGCGTTTTTAATGTTAGTATTTTTTGGGGGGGTTTACTGGTAGGGGGGCTGTGTGTATTTTTTGTGCGAAAGAGCTGATTATCTTGGGGCAATGCCCTGCAAAAAGTCCTTTAAAGGGCAACTGGTAGTTGATTAGATTAGGGTTGTTTTTATTTTAGGTGGGGCTTTTTTATTTTCATAGGGATTAGGTGTAATTTATTTAAACTTTTGTCATTTTATTTTTTATTTTATGTAATCTTAGATTTTTTTTTTATTTTCTGTAATTCTTGCTTAAAGGGACAGTTTACTCCTGAATTTGTATTAGACTGCCCCTTTAATTTATACTTAGTTTATTTGTATTTTAGAAGTAGTGTAAATTTTTTTATATTTAATGGTAACTTTAGTATTTTGTGAATTAGCTAATTTTAGTTTATTTAGGGGGGTTAGGTTAGGGGTTAGGTTTATTGCATTGTGGGCTATGGCGGTTTAAGGGTTAATAGACTTTATTAGTTTTTGCGGTGGGGGATTGTGGTTGACAGGTAGATAGACATTGCCCATGCGTTAGGTCTTAGTTTATTTTTGCAGGCATTTTCGGGAGTTACGGTGCTCCCATACTCAGCGCAAGGCCTGCTACGGCTGCCTTTTATGGCGAGATAAAAATGGAGTAAGATTTCTCCATTTTCACCACGTAAGTCCTTGCGCTGGATATTGGATACTGATTTACGACGCGGTCCCATGTTAGCCTATGGGAGTAATAATTGTGAGCGACGGGTGAAATATACGCACGTAACTTGTATGCTACACCCTATATGCAATACCAAAATCGCGTAAAATCTGGCGCCGGAGGATTTTGCGGGCGACACTGCATATGTAATGGAGGCCCAGGTGAATACATTTGAGTGGTTAACATTTAAAGAGACAGTAATGTTCAGAATACAATCTGTGTGCTCATTTGTTACATTTATCATGTGATATTACATTTCATTTAGTGATGCAATACTTAGAGGCCCATTTATCAAGCTCCGTATGGAGCCTGAGGGCCCGTGTTTTCGCCAGAAACAGCAGTTATGAAGCAGCGATCTAAAGATCGCTGCTCCATAACCCTGTCCTCCTGCTCTGAGCAGGAGGACAGAGATCGGCACAATTCAACCCGATCAAGTATGATCGGGTTGAATGACACCCCCCTGCTAGTGGCCGATTGGCCGCAAATCTGCAGGGGGCGGCATAACACCAGCAGCTCACAAGAGCTGTTGGTGCAATGCTGAATACGGAGAGCGTATTGCTCTCCGCATTCCGTGAGGTTTGTCGGACCTGATCCACACTGTCAGATCAGGTCCACAAGACTTTTGATAAATAGGCCTCATAGTCTCCAATTTGTGACTTTTCCAAATTTATGAAATATAATTTGTAATTATGTTACTTCTAAGTCATGTTTCTTTATTTTTTATATGTGTTTATTTAAAAAAAAAAAACAAGTGAACATTAATCCTATACATCACAGAAAAATAATTTTTAATCATTGAAGATTTACCTTTATGATGGCTGGAAAAAGGAATATACGCTGCTATCTTTAAACTGATATATTTATGGGGAAATATTTCTAACTATAATATAGCATATGTATAGCATATTCATCTCTGATGAAGCGCATGTGCCCATGCGCGAAACGCGTAAGCTAGGAACTCACCATGTGCCTGATGAAGCCTGCTCCTAAGTAAAACCTCATTTCATCCACTCCAAGACTCAGCGTTCCTTTTTCCTCATTCGTATGTAATTATAACAAGATTAATATTATTAAAGTTTTGATAGCTTTTTTTTATTTATTTTTTTACAGATAACAGATTTCCAACTCTTTGAATCAATTTACTTAAAGATATTCCTCTGAACAAATTGGGCAGGGAATTGCCTGCTAAGAAGACTGCAAAATGGGAAACTGCATGACTTTAAGGAATGAGACGCCATATTCTTTCTCATATTGCTACTGCTATCAAGCGTCACAGCATGATATACAGGTAAATATTTGTTATTTAATTAAAGATGAGATTTTTGTTCCAGTTTTAAGGTAAATGCTTTGTATTTTAAAATAGCTTTAAAATAGCTTTAAAATAGCATTAAAATAGCTTATTTTAAAGTAAAACAAGGTAGGTTATTGCTTTTAAAGTATTTTCTATTGTCAGGGGGCACAGTCATACAGAGCGAGTCAATTCTGGCTACACGATTGTGCTGAAAATTATATTTAAAGGAACATGAAACCTAAAATGTATCTATCATGATTCAGAAAGAACATATATTTTAAACAACTTTCCAATTTACTTCTTTCATGTAATTTGCTCCATTCTCTTTGAATTCTTTGTTGAAAGAAAATAAATAAACTACTGGCAGCTAACTGAACACATCAGGTGAGCCAGTGACAAGAAACTTGTATGTGCAGACACCAAACAGCAGCTATCTCCCAATGCCTCTTGTCTCTGGATCACAGTGTTTTCAGCTATCTCTTTCTACTACATTGCTGCTCTTTCAACAAAGGATGCTGAGAAAATCAAGCAAATTTGAATAGAAGTAAATTGGAAATTTGTTTAAAGAGAAAAGTTCCACATGCACACCCAAACATAGGCTTAAAGGGACAGAACACAGTAGGAACAAACACACAGAATGCACACTGTCTTAAAGGGGCAAGGGCAGCTCATGCCACATATACAGAACAAACACCACTCACACCACATGTACAGCTTTAAAGGGACAACTCACCTCACACATGGTTTAAAGGGACAGGCACAATAACTCTGCATGGTTTACTTTTTAAAAGGACAACTCACACCATGCATACACAATTTAATGCAACAGCTGCACACACACTCAGTGAACTCAGCCTTAAATTAAGCGCTTACACCATGAGCACATAATCTTATAGTTACAGTAACACTCACACAAAGCACATAAACAGATCACAGCATGCCACACATAGCCACACAGCCTTAACAGGAAAGTACCTTAAAGGTACAGCTCACACTACACTCAAATAGTAAAAGCACACACACTCAGTGAACTCAGCCTTAAATTAACCGCTTACACCATGAGCACATAATCTTATAGTTACAGTAACACTCACACAAAGCACATAAACAGATCACAGCATGCCACACATAGCCACACCGCCTTAACAGGAAAGCACCTTAAAGGTACAGCTCACACTACACTCAAATAGTAAAAGCACACACACTGCACACAGAGTTAAATGGACAGCTCACACCTTGCACACACAGTTTTAAAGGTTAAGGCACACAAATAACACAGAGGTAAATCTCTCCACACGCAAACCCAAACATAGGCTTAAAGGGATAAATCACAGTACAAACACACACACACACAATGCACACATCCTTGAAAGAATAAGAACAGCTCATGTACAGGACAAACAATTCACTTTCGGCTAGATTACGAGTTTTGTTGGTAAAGCTGTGCGTTGCTAACGCTCAGTTCCAGCTCACCGCTCACCTACAAACAACGATGGTATTACAGTTTTTTTTTCAACCCGGCTTTAGCCTCTAAAAAGTGAACGTTGAGCAAAATGTAGCTCCACATTTCACCTCAATACCAGCGCTGCTTATGGTAGCAGTGAGCTGGAAAAGCGTGCTCGTGCACGATTTCCCCATAGGAAACAATGGGGCAGATTCGACTGAAAAAAAACAACACCTGCAAAAAAGCAGCGATCAGCTCCTAACACTGCCCCATTGTTTCCTATGGGGAAATAAAATTTATGTCTACACCTAACACCCTAACATGAACCCCGAGTCTAAACACCCCTAATATTACACTTAGAAAACAAAAAGGACAGAGGCGCCACATGTGCAGATCAATCAACAACCAAAGATCCAATCATAGAGATACAGGGTACTCACAAGGAGGGCGGCACTCAGATGTGCCAGTTGAAGCAGGCTGGTATTCTACAGCAAACCAGCTGGCTGGTATCAGACCGTCCTCGCCACGATCAAATGCCGTACGATACAGCTATGTCACTGGATATGTGATGGAAGGAAATGTGGAGAGAAGGGCGATCCTGCCCCTGGGTAGCTAAAAGGGAGTCTTAACACCAACCAAACCGAATATATGTGTATAAAGACATATATATATATATCTATATATATATATATATATATATATATATATATATATATATATATATATATATTTATTAAACGCATACAAAGAATAAAATATATACCCAAGGTATATCACATCAATATCGGCAAGGTGTAAGAAATCTCCCCTGTAAGATACAAGAAATATTACACTTATTAACCCCTAATCTGCTGCCCCCAAAATCGCAGACACCTGCATTATATTATTAACCCCTAATCTGCCGCTCCGGACACCGCCGCCACCTACATTATACCTATGAACCCCTAATCTGCTGCCCCCAACATCGCCGACACCTACATTATATTTATTAACCCCTAATCTGCCGCCCCAAATGTCGCCGCAACTATATTAAATTTATTAACCCCTAATCTGCCGCTGCCAACGTCCCACCACTATAATAAATTATTAACCCCTAAACCTAAGTCTAAACCTAACCCTAACACCCCCTATCTTAAAAATAATTTAAATACATCTAAATAAATTTACTAGTATTAACTAAATTATTCCTATTTAAAGCTAAATACTTACCTATTAAATAAACCCTAAGCTAGCTACAATATAACTTATAGTTACATTGTATCTAGCTTAGGTTTTATTTTTATTTCACAGGCAACTTTGTATTTATTTTAACTAGGTACAATAGTTATTAAATAGTTATTAACTATTTAATAACTACCTAGCTAAAATAAATACAAATTTACCTGTAAAATAAACCCTAACCTAAGTTACAAGAATTTTTTTATTTTGGGGGGCTTTTTTATTTTATTAGGGGGATTAGATTAGGTGTAATTAGTTTAAAAATTTGTCATTTCTTTTTTATTCTCTGTAATTTAGTGTTTTTTTTCGTAATTTAGTTTATTTTATTTAATTGTAATTAATTGTAGTTAGTTTAGGTAATTAATTTAATTATAGTGTAGTGTTAGGTGTAATTGTAACTTAGGTTAGGGTTTATTTTACAGGTAAATTTGTACTTATTTTAGCTAGGTAGCTATTAAATAGTTAATACCTATTTAATAACTATTGTACCTAGATAAAATAAATACAAAGTTGCCTGTTAAATAAAAATAAACCCTAAGATAGATACAAATGTAACTATTAGTTATATTGTAGCTATCTTAGGGTTTATTTTATAGGTAAGTATTTAGTTTTAAAAAGGATTAATTTATTTAATTGTAGTAATTTTATTTTGTTTTATTTAAATAATATTTAAGTTAGGGGGGGTGTTAGGTTTAGGGTTAGACTTAGGTTTAGGGGTTAATACATTTAATATAGTGGCGGCGAAGTTGGGGGCAGCAGATTAGAGGTCAATAAATGTAGGTAGCTGTCGGCGATGTTAGGGACGGCAAATTAGGGGTTAATAATATTTAACTAGTGTTTGCGAGGCAGGAGTGCGGTGGTTTAGGGGTTAATATATTTATTTAAGTGTCAGCGATGTCCGGTCGGCAGATTAGGGGTTAAAAACTTTATTTAAGTGTTTGTGATGTGGGGGGGGGGCTTGGTTTAGAGGTTAATAGGTAGCTTATGGGTGTTAGTGTACTTTTTAGCACATTAGTTAAGAGTTTCATGTTACGGCGTTAGCCCATAAAACTCTTAACTACTGACTTTTACATGCGGTAGGAGTCTTGACAGGAGTGGCTGTACCATTCACTTTCTCCAAGACTCGTAATACCGGCGTTAGGAAATTCCCATTGAAAAGATAATTGACGTAAGGGGAATTTGCGGTATGCGCGAGTCGCGGAAAAAAAGTGAGCAGTACATTTGTACCTGCCAGACTCGTAATACCAGCGGGCGTTGAAAAGCAGATTTAGGACCCCTCAACGCTGCTTTTTAAGGCTAACACAAGACTCATAATCTAGGTGTTTATTTTTTAAATGTCACTAGACATAGCAAACTGAGGAGGAAAGGGATTTGGGAGTAGTAGAATATAACAAGCTAAAAATGGACGCACAATGCAGGGCAGCGGCTTCTGAGGCAAATAAGATACTAGCATGTATTAAAAGAGGCATTGTTGCAAGGGAAGAAAGCTTAATTCTGTCACTATATAAATCCATGGTAAGACCTCACCTTGAGTATGGAGTGCAGTTCTGGGGACCAATCTAACAAAAAAGGCATTGCAGAATTAGAAAAAGTTCAGAGAAGGGCCGCAAAGCTAATAAGGGGAATGAAGAATTTAAGCTATGAGGAGAGGTTAGCCAAACTGTGTCTGTTTTCTCTAGAAAAAAGGTGCTTGAGAGGTTATATGATTACTTTATATAAATATGATCAAGGCCCATATACAGAGATGGCATTTGTTTTGTGACAAGAGGTCACAATTTAAGGCTGGAGGAAAGGAGATTTAATCTCCAGCAACATAAATGTTTTTTCACTCTGAGAGCAATAAAATTGTTGAACTCATCATTACCTAAGACGGTATTTTTAAGGTTCAAGTCAAAATTGAAAGTAAAGATTAAAAAATACTCCTAATTATGTTTGGAAACACAATGAAATGCTTTTGTAAATGCCTACGCCTTAATATATTTTTCATGGTCTTGCTTTTAGGGATCTGGACAAATTGGTGCAGGAGGATCAGCTGAATTCCGTCATCTTACACTACCCAGCTTCTTTTATCTAAAATACAAATCACACCCAGCAAATGAAGTGCGATACAAATTTGATCTATTCCGTGAATACAACCCGATTGATAATCCTACTCTCTACTTACGGGTGCGAGGATACGACCAGTCAATTTTTGAGCTGACATGTGACCGAGGTGGCCCTGTTTCTACTTGTCCTAATTATGGTAAGGAATACAAAGGTCATCAATTTATATTTTTTATTTTCTCATTTAACAGACATTCTAACAAGAAAATAATAAATAGGTAACATGTTGGGGAAGCTTTGTTTGGTATCTTTAAGTAAGGGATGGTTGGTGATTGGCTGCTTTGTGTAACTATCATGAACCTGATTAGATGACCGGCAATATCCAGGTTTGCCTCCTGCAAACAGGACTTTACATATCTGTTTAACACCTTAGCGGGGGGGGGTAAAATGTAGTAAGCTTATTTTTTTGTTTTAGAAAGTCCTTTTAATGTTAGAGATCTTGGCATGATAAGGAATTTCTTCTAAAAATTCTACATAACAATATAAAAACCTCAGAATAGTAGGCAAGACCTGCATATAGCATATGTTTACTCTTCTATTTAATTTTAACATGGTTCCTATAAATGCTTACTGCTATTTTTAGCATGGCTTTTCAAGATTCTGAAAATCTTTCAGTTTGTTCAAGTTCTGGTGGAGCACCTTAATATAATGCCTTTTACTATATACCATGGCATGACTCTATTCGCAAAGGCTATATGCAAGAATGTAATTACTGTCTTAAAGGCCAGAATAATTTTGGTACCTTCATTAACATGCATGATTAGTATTTTTTTTTATTCAGAGGGAAATTGTAGTATAAAATAATAAACTTCATTACTGATAATGTAGTCATTCAAATATATTGTGATTATTGGATCATTTAATTTTTTTAATGTAACATAACACCTCAAAATTTGTATTTGTGAAGTTCTATGTAAGGTACGTTTTATGTGTGTTTATATAATTTATAGCATAAATTAAACTGAATGACCTTGAAATCCCAATATCAAGGTGACTTATAGCCATATACTAAGATGTCAGACATGTTTTTTTATTTAAATAAAATGATTTTATTCATTTATGTGTTTACTTATTTTTTAATATGGCACTTATTTTCAAATATTTAAAGGAAAACAAGAAGAAGACAGAATTCGGATGGAAAAAGAAAAACAGGAAAGAGAGCAAATGGACGCAAAGAGGAGGGCAGAAGAAGAGAAGAAGAGGGCAGAAGAAGAGAGGAAGAGGGAAGAAGAGAGGAGGAGGGCAGAAGAAGAAAGGCGGAAGGCCGAAGAAGAGAAGAAAAAGGCAGAAGAAGCAAAGAGGAAGGCAGAAGAAGAGAGAAGGAAGGCAGAAGAAGAAAAGAGGAGACAAGAGAGATTAGATAAAGAGAAAAGAATTCAGGAGGAGATGGAAAATGAAACAAAGTCTCTTGAAGAAAAACTCTCACAAACTAAAGAGAGGCTCCGGGCAAAACGATTTCAAGCTGTAGAATTCCAAGAACGTTCTCACATCTTGAACTTTGTGGTGGAGGATGATGCTCTTACCATCCAAACCAATGAGGTGAGGACCATCAGGCATGATTGTTGCATGTAGTCTAGATAAATAATTCTGCAGATTAAAGGGACATGGATATCCAAATTAAACTTTCATGATTCAGATAGCAGATAGTTCATGTTTTAAAAACTCTTCTAATTTACTTACACGTACATCAAATTTACCTATTTATCTTGTTTTTCTTTGTTGAAACTTACCTCATTTCAATGAGAGAATACTGAGGTAGGCTCAAACAAGTTTATGCGTATTGAGCATGTACTAATGTTATAAATATAGTACTGCTTAGACCTACCTGAGTTTGCTAGCATAGAAAAAAGGTAAGTTTAATCAATGGACAGCAAGAGAAGTGAAGTAAATTGTATTTATTTTAATTAACCTCCATATCTATTTATTAAATTAGAGGTCTGTGAAAGTAAATCATAAAGATGCTATGAGACCACATTAGTACTAACAGCTTACAACATTATCAATCAATATTTAAAAGTTAAATAGCATAAGTATAAGATATCTCTGCCTTTTCCAATGAAGTATAAAGTGATTAAAAGAAGCAAGATTTGACGTAGTGTTAATAAACCTCCACTAATGCATTCAGCCTTGGACTAATACAAATTTTGTCTGAATTTAGACCGATTTGGGCATTTCCCAGAATACTAACATATCTGAATGAACTAGAGAACAAAACAGACGAGCAACAAAATATTGCATGTTTGATAGATGCATTTATTTTGTTAATTTTGTTCTTTTGGTAAGCACCAAGACAAAGGGGTGGGAAATCTTCTCATTTATTGGTAGTGATGTACAGAGGGTCTGACTTTTCATGTGTCTAACATCCTATGTTCAATCCTGACAGAGTAATACTAATAATTGATGATAGGAACAACAAACCAGTCATTAAAAACCATAGAGGTTTGTTCAATGCACTTTTAACCTAACATAAGGAGGTGGGAGACTAGGGAAGCTAAGCCATCTTTAATCACTTTGACTTGAGCATTTGGAAAGTGCAGTTGTCTGCCTCTGTAAGCTATTTGCCATTGCTTTAAATACAATTCGTGACAGCTAATGTAATTTATTTTACTTGTTCTAATGCTAGTTGGGGTACTTGCAGTTTATGCTGTTTGTTTTTTTTTCTTGGAATATTTGTCTTCTTCTGCAGTCTTCTGTGTGCAGAATCAGATTCAGATGTACATTATTTAGTAGTGCACTGCTTCTGAGCCTCAGTTTTAACATCAAGGGATCAATAACAATCATTCAGTGATTTGCTTCCGTAATGGCTTTTGGCTTTCCACTCAAATTGGTCAACAAGTTTCTTCAGTGATCACGAAGCAAGATTGATTCATTTGTTAAAAGCTGGCAGCCATGAATGTCTTTTCCACCTAAAAAAAAAGACCTTTTCATGTTTAAAGTACCTGTTCTCAAAATAGAAACTGGGCAGTCATCCTTAAAGGGACAGTGTACTGTAAAATAGTTTTTCCCTTAATGTGTATTCCACTGATTGGTTCTACCAGCTGCAGAGTATAAAAATTATGAGAAATTGCTTTGTTGTGTTTATTTTTGTATATGAAATAGATAGTTTTGTTATTTGAAACCACAACCCATTAAAATGGGTTGAGCTTTGTTGAATGTGTTGATTATGAATATTAATCATTAAAACCAATAATACAATTATTGTTAATTATCAATATTAACCCCTTAAAAACCGAGGATGTGCCAGGTACGTCCTCAAAAAAGGGCATTTAGCAAACATGGATGTACCTGGCACATCCTCGCTCAAATTAAGTGCTGGAAGAGATCGCAATCACTACCAGCCGCTCTCAGGGTAATGCAATGATTCCTCAATATTGAGGTATCGTGCAATACCCTTTAGGCAGTAACCAATGCAGACAGGGCCACAGTCAGATCACCAGACAGTAGGTGATCACAGACTTATATCTGCCTTTACAAAAAGAGAGATTCCAACAGATAGTACACGTGTGTCTCTCCCAGGAAGTCAATTTCCAGCCAAAAATCCATGTGTATGCCAGACCACCAAGCAATGTGAATCCCCCCCTTTCTTGCATATTGTGGAGTCTTTGGTCTGTTTTAAATAGCTCCTCCTCCATTCTTAATCACCCAATGAGAAATGTTTTAGGGAGTGATCAACAGCTTTCATAGGTTGCTTTAATAAAATATTGGATCATTTAATTGAGTTGAATATATATATATATATATATATATATATATATATATATATATATATATATATATATATATATATATATATATATATATATATATATACAGGGAGTGCAGAATTATTAGGCAAGTTGTATTTTTGAGGATTCATTTTATTATTGAACAACAACCATGTTCTCAATGAACCCAAAAAACTCATTAATATCAAAGCTGAATAGTTTTGGAAGTAGTTTTTAGTTTGTTTTTAGTTATAGCTATTTTAGGGGGATATCTGTGTGTGCAGGTGACTATTACTGTGCATAATTATTAGGCAACTTAACAAAAAACAAATATATACCCATTTCAATTATTTATTTTTACCAGTGAAACCAATATAACATCTCAACATTCACAAATATACATTTCTGGCATTCGAAAACAAAACAAAAACAAATCAGTGACCAATATAGCCACCTTTCTTTGCAAGGACACTCAAAAGCCTGCCATCCATGGATTCTGTCAGTGTTTTGATCTGTTCACCATCAACATTGCGTGCAGCAGCAACCACAGCCTCCCAGACACTGTTCAGAGAGGTGTACTGTTTTCCCTCCTTGTAAATCTCACATTTGATGATGGACCACAGGTTCTCAATGGGGTTCAGATCAGGTGAACAAGGAGGCCATGTCATTAGATTTTCTTCTTTTATACACTTTCTTGCCAGCCACGCTGTGGAGTACTTGGACGCGTGTGATGGAGCATTGTCCTGCATGAAAATCATGTTTTTCTTGAAGGATGCAGACTTCTTCCTGTACCACTGCTTGAAGAAGGTGTCTTCCAGAAACTGGCAGTAGGACTGGGAGTTGAGCTTGACTCCATCCTCAACCCGAAAAGGCCCCACAAGCTCATCTTTGATGATACCAGCCCAAACCAGTACTCCACCTCCACCTTGCTGGCGTCTGAGTTGGACTGGAGCTCTCTGCCCTTTACCAATCCAGCCACGGGCCCATCCATCTGGCCCATCAAGACTCACTCTCATTTCATCAGTCCATAAAACCTTAGAAAAATCAGTCTTGAGATATTTCTTGGCCCAGTCTTGACGTTTCAGCTTGTGTGTCTTGTTCAGTGGTGGTCGTCTTTCAGCCTTTCTTACCTTGGCCATGTCTCTGAGTATTGCACACCTTGTGCTTTTGGGCACTCCAGTGATGTTGCAGCTCTGAAATATGGCCAAACTGGTGGCAAGTGGCATCTTGGCAGCTGCACGCTTGACTTTTCTCAGTTCATGGGCAGTTATTTTGCGCCTTGGTTTTTCCACACGCTTGCGACCCTGTTGACTATTTTGAATGAAACGCTTGATTGTTCGATGATCACACTTCAGAAGCTTTGCAATTTTAAGAGTGCTGCATCCCTCTGCAAGATATCTCACTATTTTTGACCTTTCTGAGCCTGTCAAGTCCTTCTTTTGACCCATTTTGCCAAAGGAAAGGAAGTTGCCTAATAATTATGCACACCTGATATAGGGTGTTGATGTCATTAGACCACACCCCTTCTCATTACAGAGATGCACATCACCTAATATGCTTAATTGGTAGTAGGCTTTCGAGCCTATACAGCTTGGAGTAAGACAACATGCATAAAGAGGATGATGTGGTCAAAATACTCATTTGCCTAATAATTCTGCACACAGTGTATATATAAAATATATATATATATATCTATATATATATATATATATATATATATATATATATATATATATATATATATATATATATATTCATATACACACATCCTAATGTTAGGCATGTGTATAATTGCATATCTGATAATATATATAATACACATACAGTATATCTTTAGTGTATGCTTCCATACAATTCTCTATGTTATGGTTATATCTCAAGAGATGTATTTGAGAGCTATATTGATACTTGGTGGTTAAGGAATTATAATGTAATATGTTATCAGTATTATATTAATAAGTAATTCAGAAAATTTTAAATAGTATCAATTCATTTCATATTCTGATTGTATATTTTGTTACAATTCCTAGTCATTTTTATATCATACACATACATGTAAGTAAAATTGTCTGTCGTGATAAATTATTATAGTTAAATCATTTTTCAGATCCATTCGTTATTTCGGATCCATTTGTTAAGTTGGATCCACTCTTTATTCATATTCATTATTCTATTCTAAAGTTTACAATATAATAATGTATATGAATAAAGAATGGATCCGTAATAATGAACAGATCCGAAAAATGATTTAACTTAACATAACTAAATTGCCAAAACAAAATGATATAAACCTATTAACCTCTAAACCGTGACCCCCACATCGCCAACACTAACTAAACCTATTAACCCCTAACCCGCCGCCCCCCACAAATTAGTTATGTTAAGTTAAATCGTTATTATTATTACATTTGGCTGAAACTAATTGCACATGTCTACTTAGAACATTAATAACCCCTACACCGCAACCCCCCACATCAGCAACACTAACTAAAACTATTAATCTCTAAACAACCATCCCCCACATCGCCAACACTAACTAAACCTATTAACATCTACACTGCACACACCCCACATCACTAACACTAACACATCCTTTTAACCTCTAAACCACTGTTCCCCCACATCACCAACACTAACTAAACCTACAAATCTCTAAACCACCGCCCCCCATATCACCAACAATAACTAAACCTATTAGCCCTAACCCGCCGCCCCCCACAAATTAGTTTAGTTAAATCGTTATTATTATTATTATTAAATTTGACTGAAAACTACATTCGGCTGAAACTAATTGCACATGTCTACTTAGAACATACATACATATATATATACACACATTTATACAGTACTGAGTATAATACCTATATTAATGTTACATAAATAATTTTTAAACTTTACGATCACAATTTTTCATATTTTATATATATTCGCTTTTCAAATATCTTTCCCAGACAGAGATGTGTATTCAGGAAATTCAAAGAGTTTCTTCTGTTTGTTTATAGATACAAGTGTGACATTTAACAATATCCTGTGATTCTGAGTACTCTTCCAGCATTATCCCCTGCAGACTGTCTCCACAGGGTGTCCTTTGATTTAGCTCCTATCTCATGGAAGTCATTAAGGATCATTTTATTTAGAGAGTTTAATCTTAGAAGACCATAGAAGAAAAACTCTTTGAAGTGACATCCTCACCATTTGAGCAAATATATTTTCTTTCTTTGTACTTGGAGAAGTTTTGGCCTGTTCAGACCCATTGCATAAATAAATATGTTTTTAAAATGGTCAAAACAGTTTATATCAAAGTAGTTTTATATATAAATGTAATATTAATCTATATGATGTAAATAAATTATAGTGCCACTTACCTTTTTATCTCACATTATCTGACATACTCCCCCTTTCCATTCCAATAGATGTGGGATACATGTAGTAAAATTGACTGAAATCCAGCAATAATTTGTGAGGGTACTGATGGTATATGCATCATAGATAATCTTACTAAGAAGAGAGTCTGTTGTTAAATCCTCATTTTTATGCTATTTAACTAAATGTCTTATTTAGACTTAACCCCTTAAAGGGACAGTCTACCCCAGAATTGTTATTCTTTAAAAATATAGATAATCCCTTTATTACCCATTCCCCAGTTTTGCATATCCAAGACAGTTATATTAATTAACTTTTTACCTCTGATTATCTTGTATCTAAGCCTTTGCAAACTGCCCCCCTATCTCAGTTCTTTTGACAGACTTGCATTTTAGCCAACCAGTGCTGGCTCCCTGGTAACTCCACGTGCATGAGCACAGTGTTATCTATATGACACATGTGAAATAATGCCTTCTAGTGGTGAAAAACTGTCAAAATGCCCTGAGATAAGGGGTGGCCTTCAAGGTGTAAGAAATTAGCATATGAACCTCCTATGTTTAGTTTTCAACTAATAATACCAAGAGAACAAAGCAAAATTGTTGATAAAAGTAAATTGGAAAATTGTTTAAAATTACATACCCTATCTGAATCATGGAAGTTAGACTGTCCCTTTAAGGATAAGGCAATTTTTCAATTTATTTTCCTTAAGGACCAGGGCTATTTTTACATTTTTGCAGTGTTTGTGTTTAGCTGTAATTTTGCTCTTACTCATTTACTGTACCCACACATATTATATACCGTTTTTCTCGCCATTAAATGGACTTTCAAAAGATACCATTATTTTCATCATATCATAATTCACTATAATTTTTTTTTTTAAATATAATGAAAAAAATTGAAAAAACACACTTTTTTCTAACTTCGACCCACCAAAATCTGTTACACATCTACAACTACTAAAAAACACCCATGCTAAATAAATTCTAAATTTTGTACTGAGTTTAGAAATACCCAATGTTTACACGTTCTTTGCTTTTTTGCAAGTTATAGGGCCATAAATACAAGTAGCCCTTTGCTATTTCCAAACCATTTTTTTCCAAAATTAGCGATAGTTACATTGGAACACTGATATCTTTCAGGAATCCCTGAATATCCCTTGACATGTATATATTTTCTTTTAGTAGAAAACCCAAAGTATTAATCTAGGCCCATTTTGGTATATTTCATGCCACCATTTCACCGCCAAATGCGATCAAATAAAAAACAATTGTTCACTTTTCACAAATTTTAGGTTTCTCACTGTTTTTTTTTACAAACAGCTTGTGCAATTATGGCACAAATGGTTGTAAATGTTTTTCTGGGATCACCTTTGGTCATAAATACCAGATTTGGCGTTGCTTTTTGGTAATTAGAAGGCCGCTAAATGCTGTTGCGCACCACACATGTATGATGCCCCGCAGTGAAGGGGTTAATTAGGGAGCTTGAATGGTTAATTTTAGCTTTAGGGTAGTGTAGTTGTCAACTCAAAGTATTGATCTAGGCCCATTTTGATATATTTCATGCCACCATTTCACCGCCAAATTCAATCAAATAAAAAAAATCATTAACTTTTTCACTAACTTTGGGTTTCTTACTGAAATAATTTACAAACAGCTTATTCAATTATGGCACAAATGGTTGTAAATGCTTCTCTGGGATCCCCTTTGTTCAGATATAGCAGATATATATGGCTTTGGCGTTGCTTTTTGGTAATTAGAAGGCCGCTAAATGCCGCTGCAGACCACACTTGTATTATTCCCAGCAGTGACAGGGTTAATTAGGTAGCTTGTAGGGACCTTGAAGGGTTGATTTTAACTTTAGTGTAGAGATCAGCCTCCCACCTGTCACATCACACTCCCTGATCCCTCCCAAACAGCTCTCTTCCCTCCCCCACCCCACAATTGTCTGCCAGTACTAACATAAAAGGCTTTTTTAAAAAAAAAAAAAAAATATATATATATATATATATTCCGCTGTGAAGGATCCCCCCTTAGCCCCTAACCTCCCTGATCACTCCCAAAGAGCTCTCTAACCCTCCCCCCACTATTTGCCACCATTTTGGGTAGTGGCAGCTGTCTGCCAGAACCCACTTTGCAAACAAATGTGGCTTTTTTTTAAATAAAACCTACTTTTTCTGTAGTGTAGCTGCCCCCCTCCATACACTCCCCCTCCCCTCCCATATCCCTTTTAAAAAAGTATTCCCCCCCTCCTCTGTCACCCACCATCCTCTCCCAGCACTCTCTCCCACCACTTTAGTTTTTTTTAATTGGACCTGAATCAAGCGCACCCACCCCTCACCCCCCGCGCACGCTCCCGCGCACACCCGACAGTGATTTACAACTGGCTCTCTCTGCATCGGTGTGCAAAAAAAGGTATTACAGTGATGCCTCAATATCGAGGCATCACAGCAATATCTTTAAAGAGGCTGGAAGTGATCAGGATTGCTTACAGCCGCTTGAAACCCTTGATGACATACAGGGTACGTTGTTGGTCTTTAAAGACCAGTTTTTGTATGTCGTACCCTGTACGACGTGTGTCGTTAAGGGGTTAACTACAACACTTCATTAGTGTATTTGGGGATATGACCTTTTATTCTGCCTCTATGATTTGGAATTGGGACCTAGGATGGCATGCTTATAACTGATTAGTATGGACCAATTTATCCATAATAATAATACAAATTTTAGGGATCCTTATTATATAGGCAACTGTGGATATTTTGACAGTAATGACATATGGGCCTTTACATGCAGGAAAGAATTTCCTCTCCTTGACCTGATCTCTTCCAAAGTTATAAAGATAAACTTTATCATTAATTTCATATTCCTTTTTGGAAGTTTTGAGGTCATAATAATTTTTAGCAGCAGTTGCGGCCTTCTTTTGGGCATATGCAAAAGTATATTGCAGATGTTATTTTAAATTTTCCACATATTGATGTGTGGTGGCGACATTTATTAAATTCTGATCTTAGGTACGATACAGTAAATGTTGCGGTAGAAGAATCTTTCTACCAGTCATTAGTTCAAAGGGTGACAACTTAGTAGCACTACATGATTTTGCTCTTAAAGCCATTAGGACTAGTGGCAATTTTACATCCCAGTCTTTACCTATTTCATTTACAAACTTTTTGAGGATTTTCACAATGGACTGGTTGTAACGCTCTACACCAATACTTGAGGCAGCTCTAAATGTTATATGGAGCTTCCTATTAACCCATTGTATTTTCCACATTTTGGTCATCACTTCGCTAGTGAAGTGAGTCCCACGATCAGATTCAATTCTCTGGGGTAAACCAAATCTGGAAAACGCCTGGTTAATGAGCAATGCTGCGCATGTCTCAGCACTATTATTAGGTGTACTGATGCACTCTACCCGTTTGGTGATCAGGCATGTTACTGTTAACATGTTTCTGTTACCTCTGGATCAGCTATTTACTGGACTAATAACATTGATTTGTATGTCTGACCATGGCATTACCATCCCCCTTTTCTGCAATGGCTATCTATGTGTTAGTGCAGTGGGTTGGAATAGTGGACAGATTAAACAACCTTGACAAAAGGTTTTAACATCATTTAACATATATGGTCAGAAAACCTAGTCACACAATATTTCATATGATAAATTGGCACCATGATGGACAGATGTGGGAGCATCATGGGCATGTTGAAGCATGAGACCCCTAAATATAGTAGGTAAAACACATTGTTAAATGTCTATTTTGGAGGTTCTAATTAACAAACTATCCTGTAATTAAAATTGAATTGTGATTTAGACTTCATTAAGATTATAATATCTTCCTTACCAATACAGTCTTCTTTTGAGATGGGGTTGTTTTCAGGATTTTCTATATGTTTATAGAAAATGCCTATAATAGGGTCTTCTTTTTGACTAGTGATCAGGTCCTCACTAGGAGAATCCTGACTGCATTGTACCATATTAGGCTCACTTTGTTGTTTAGCATGGTTTCTGGTAATGGCCTCTACTTGAAACGCACCCATTAAGTGGTCAATAATAAGGAGCTCTCCAATCATGGTCCCTGTTTGGCTAATGAATCTTCTAGATCATTGCCTTCTTTATCAGGTCCTTGTACACTCGAATGACCTTTAGTCTTTTTTCAGTGTATGGTTAACTCATTGGAAACCACTAATTTATCAATTTCACAAAACAACTTACCATGTTTGACTGGTTTGTTGTTAGCTTTCTGCATGCCATTTCTTTTCCAAGTTGGCAGGTATTCAACAAAACTATCATGCACAAAATTTCAGTCAATAATGATCACTAATTCTGGAATGCCTTGTTAAATAGCCATTTCAATGGTTTTTAGAATAGCAGCGAGTTCTGCTACTTGACTGAATCTCGGTCCAATATTGAAGCCTACATTAATATTAGGGAATCCATTTGCCCAAGCTATACCAATACGAGCAACTAATATGTGTTCTTTATCAATAGTGGCATGGTAAGAACAACCATCAACATATACCCAAGGTAGTGTTTGACAATGGTCCTCATTGTATATTTTATATGGGTAAAGCAATTGTTCCTCTAGAAAATCATCTTTTTTAAAATCTTTAGCAGTACAGTCATGGAGCTCAGCAAGCCCCTGTGCAACTGGATTCTTTTAATTTTGGTTATAATGGATTTCTAATGGCCAGCCTTGTAGGGATAGAGTCCAAGCTGTTATGTGGCTATTGGACAGGTTCCCATCTCTTATCTTCTCACTTTGCAAATATAGCAAAGGAAGGTGGGCCATTTCTACAATATTTGTCTCGCCTTGTATGCAACTGCAGAAATTTTGTAGGGCCCATACAGTGGATAAGAGGGCTTTCTCACAATCATTACAATTAATTTCCACTGGGGATAACATTTTGCGTGCATAAGCAATAGCTTTACTTAAGTTATCCACTTTTGGTATAACCTGAGTACTTATGTCCTTGTAACCTGTCTCTATATAGAAAGGTTTACCACCTTCAAGGTAAGCTAAACAAGGTGCTTCAGTGAGTTTTTTCTTAAGGTCTCTTATGTCTGTCTCTTCAGCCTCACTCCAAAGCAACATCACATGCTTTTTTAGAAGATGTAGCAGTGGTTTGGCTAATTCTGCATAATTATCAATACATTTACGTGAATAATTTGTCATACCAAGGAATGATCTTAATTCCTTTAAGTTAGTGGGGTTCTTAGAATGTATTATTGCTTCAACCTTTTTCTTCTGAGGATTTAAACCATCAGAAGTAATCTCATGTCCCAGGAAGTTGGCATGAGTAGGGCACCATTAAACTTTTTGTAGGGATAACTTAGCACCTGCCCTTTTAAGTTGGCCAAGGACATGTTTAAGCTCTATGATGTGTTTTCAAAGACTGTGCTGGACATGTTTAAGCTCTATGATGTGTTTTCAAAGTCTGTGCTTTTGTTCAACACATCATAAACATAAGATAATGTTCCTCTTTCTAGTGCATTAGGCAAAACCTTATGCATGAAACAGTGAATGCATGTCCTGAATTTATGTATCCAAACGGGACCTGGACCCATACATATTGGATCTTCTGGAAGGAGAAAGATAATTTACTGATCTTCCTCATGTGCTTTTATGTTCCAATATCCTTGTGCACAATGACAGTGAATATTTTGGATCCATGCATCTGCGCTAACCACTGGTCAATATATGACACAGTCCAGCCAGACATCTATACCCATTTGCTTAGCTGTCTTAAATCAGCATACAAATGCCATTGTCCTTTGGGCTTAAGAATACCTAGAATAGGATTATTTTAAGAGCTGTGTGCATGTCTGATAATACCGCTTTCTTCCAAGTTCCTTATGATTTCTGAAAGAGAATAATAGGATGCAAAGTGAAGTCTGTATTGTTCAACAAATACAGGTGGTGCATTGGGATCTTTTTGGATTCTTAAGATGTGTAGTCCCACAGTTATAAGAATCCCTAGCAAAAATGTCCTGGTATTCCATCAGGAGTTATCTTAGCTGTTGGTGTTCATCATCATTGGAACAGCCATTAGCTAAGGAGATTTGCTCTTCAACTATTTGCAGAAATCTTGGAAAGATTCCAGGCTGTCCTATATCATAGGCTTCTTCAAGCCTAGAAGTGAGGTCTCCTTGATTATAATTTACATTACCACCATGATTCTGGACATTGAGGTATTTTTGTTCTTTGAACATTGATCAAATACTAGGGAGGCTTCTTCAATTCAACAGATGCCTTCCTCTGAACTAAAAGGATAAATAGATTGAATTGTAAATAATCGCCCTGGCATAGATGCAAAGGATTGTTTTATTGACTGTTCTTCAGTTAAGTATCTTTCAGGTATTAGCCCTATTACATTATTCTGAAATCTAAAAGTATAATAACTGGATTCCAGAGCAAATCCTAAATTAGTTCCCTTGGATAAGGTGATATCCTGTTGGTTCATGTCATGAACAATGACATGTATTTGAATATTTCCAATATTTACCATGGAAGTATGGGTCATTGTTACGCCCATATTTTGCATTCTCTGGAAGATGCAAATTAATGCTTCAGATGTTTTTACCTGTATGGGTAATAGAAATGTATTAACCCCAGAAGGGATGCCAATATCATTAGACACTTGTATATTCACAGCATATGGCATTTGCTGGTTTGATTTCAGGGCTATACTGTCATCCTGAAATACTTCAGGGTCCCCTTTTAATCTGCTCCAGAGGCAAAGGTTAATCAAATTGATTGGTATGGCATACTGATGTAAGAGATCATTGTCAATTTATATTTGATTATGGGGATTGTTCAAAACTTAAAACAGGGGTTTTGCTGACTTATTACCTATAGAAATAGATAATGTACCTATAATGTTATAGCTTTCAGAATTATCATCTAGGTCATGGACCCAATGATCTCAGGGAAAAAGATTTTTAATCATTTTAGGGTCAACTATTTGCGTTAATTTTAATTTGCGTTTTAATTTTATTATGGCATACTTGGTTTTCCCATTGTCATGCATTTTCAAATTGATAAACAATTCATTCTTAATTTTCTCAATTCCTGTAAGGAATTGAGAATGATTGCCCCCTTTTAGGGAATTTCAGTTCCCCCTTGTGAGAAATATGGTTAATACATCGCCATCTAGGGAAATGTTTGCTATTTTGAAAAAGGGTGTGTGTACAAGCGCTAAGGTAATCCCCAAGCTGTATCCAAACAGAGATCCTAACCAACCTCCAAAAAATAAGCACAAGTAGTAAGAAGTGAATACAGCGCCAACAAGAGGCCAAGGGATAAATATACTCACAGAGAGATAAAAGAAGATTATTTAATGAACCATGTTAAAAAGCATCAGTAATAAAATACTATATATAAAAAATGTAAAAAGCACATATAAATAAAATTACAAATACAGGAATATCTTACAGAAGCGGCTCAAAGGGCCAAAACTGATAATTACAATAAAAACAGAGGTAATAACAGGTGATCAGTGTGAGTGGTACACCAGAATAAGAGTGTATACTAATAAAACAGAATTAGCCTAAGTACAACTGTAGCAAGTGCATCAAGCAAAAAACTAATAAACAATAATACAAACAATAGTGTTCAAAATTAGTGTTACAAAAATAGTGTTCCAAAAAATAGAAAAATGCACTGCAGTGCAAAAAAAGGGGGGTAGAAAAATAATTGTATAGATACAATCAAATAGTGAGTGAGTGCAAATGGATATAAAAATGCTAGCTACTTAATCCAGTGAGGTTAAGATATAATTAAATAAAATACACAATATGCAATAACATAAAAAATAAAATATAAAATATAATTCAAAAAAGTGTTCAAAAAGTTGATCAACAAATGTTAGTGAAGAACAAAAAAAAGTCAATCAAAACTAAAAAATGGAAAAAATGGGTGATGAAAAGCAAGGTGAAAGTGAGGAAATTGATTCCTTCCAATGTTAGTTACTTTAACAGATCCAAATTCCTGAGTGTGGTTGCTGAAGTAGCTGATTGGATCCTAGCACCTGTCAGCTGCTCCTATGGTATCCTAAAAAGTGTCCCTGTAAAAAAAGAAATTCACAACATAGTGTATCCAATATGAGAATGAAGTAAAGATTAAAGTAATGCTTACCAATATGTCAACGCGTTTCTGCCCTCAAAAAAGGGCCTTTCTCAAGACTACTATATCTACTATATTTACCATGGAAGTATGGGTCATTGTTACGCCCATATTTTGCATTCTCTGGAAGATGCAAATTAATGCTTCAGATGTTTTTACCTGTATGGGTAATAGAAATGTATTAACCCCAGAAGGGATGCCAATATCATTAGACACTTGTATATTCACAGCATATGGCATTTGCTGGCTTGATTTCAGGGCTATACTGTCATCCTGAAATACTTCAGGGTCCCCTTTTAATCTGCTCCAGAGGCAAAGGTTAATCAAATTGATTGGTATGGCATACTGATGTAAGAGATCATTGTCAATTTATATTTGATTATGGGGATTGTTCAAAACTTAAAACAGGGGTTTTGCTAACTTATTATTTATAGAAATAGATAATGTACCTATAATGTTATAGCTTTCAGAATTATCATCTAGGTCATGGACCCAATGATCTCGGGGAAAAAGAGTTTTAATCATTTTAGGGTCAACTATTTGCGTTAATTTTAATTTGCGTTTTAATTTTATTATGGCATACTTGGTTTTCCCATTGTCATGCATTTTCAAATTGATAAACAATTCATCCTTAATTTTCTCAATTCCTGTAAGGAATTGAGAATGATTGCCCCCTTTTAGGGAATTTCGGTTCCCCCTTGTGAGAAATATGGTTAATACATCGCCATCTAGGGAAATGTTTGCTATTTTCCCAGGTGGAATTTTAATTGTATGATCATCAGTGCCCTTGATGGGGGGTTGATTATCTATTTGTAGTACAGTTATTTCAGGTATGGAGCTGTTCCTGAAAGGAATTTGGAATGCATCTGGCTTCTCCTCCACTACCTGACAGTTATGTCTTGAGGGAGGTATGCTGGACCGTTCATAATTAATAGGTATTTTGACCTGGGACCAAATGATATTATTTATGCAATTATGTTATTTAATCTTTTGAGAAGATCAATACTGATTATTAAGTGATCATTTGGCAGATCTACAATGATCACAGGGTGTCTTATTACCCTGTTCCCCAGCTTAAGTTTTAACCATGCAGTGCCCAAGACTTTGAGAGAGTCACTCCCAACACCAAGTAATGAACCATTATATTCCCTAAGTTTGGGTTTGTGGGGTGTTAATTCTGTTAGTTGTATGTAGTACCTGTAAGATAAGAAGTTTGAGATCCAGTATCAATTAATCATATTATAGGGTTGGTGACTGAATCCTGGAGCTCAACTGACACATAATACCTCCCCTCAGGTTCCACAAGTTCACAGATAAAATTATCATGTTGTAACATGTGTGGACTTCTCAACGGTTTACTTGGATCAACCACCTTACCTGATGCAGATGAATTATCATTCTTTCCAATCGCCTCCTCTATAATAGGGATGACAGGTCTCCTACGTACTGCATCACAATCAGGGGTTATTTTTCTATCTGGACGTCTGTCTATCTGTCCATCTATGGGAATAGTCATTAATTCTTCCAGACTGAGGAAAACTGTCCTTACTGTCAGGCCTTCCATTGCTGGGCTGTAGGGAGAGATTTTGATTAGTATTGTTAGCATTGAATGTATCATTTGGTTTTTCCCTCCCCTCAGGTAATACCTGAGTATTTATGATTGTTCCTGTGGTGCATTGTTGGCCACTCGCATTACCCCTAAAAAAGGATTATTAGTTTTCTGTTCAGTAAAAGCCTGGCTCATATTAGCAAACTGTTCAGGTAAAATTGCCAGCTAACCTACCTGATTGTACAAGTTATCTCTGCACCGGAACCAAATTATTGATGCCCTAGGGTAATGATTCCTGGACTGTTGGGATCCCTCAGAACCTAAGTTGCTGCATCTATTCTGACATGGTTACCTTTGGGGTTTAACTTGTCTGGCGTTACTATCCTGGGGTGCCCTATTGAATTGGGGTGTTTGGCTATTGTGAGGGTACCTGTGCCTTTCAGGGTACTTATTTTCTCAGGGAAAATTATCATTTTGAGGATACCTATGCCTTTCAGGATATCTATTTTCATGGGGAAACTGATAACCTTGTGGGTAGCCATACCTTTGGGTATACCTACTTTTTTGGAGAGAACGATTTATCTGGGTACATTCCACATTTTAACTATATTCCCTGCTATCAGTGTGTGGCCTCTGTGACTCAGCCCTTTGTGGGGGAGGGGCAGATTTAAAACGTTGTGGCCTGGGAGGCCTGTTTCCTCTGGCCACATTCACATAAGTTTTCCTTTTGGACTAACTAAACTAAATTTAGGGGGCTAGGTAACACCCTAGCTTCCTTCACAATTTTAGTATTAGGTCTTGGTTCCCTTTTAACCCCATGTTCATTGGTTTGCTGTATAATGTTGTACTCTCTCTAATCAACCAATCCAATTAACAGTTTTCTTCAAAGTCTCTAGCCAAATTTACTTTGATGTGTGAGAGCAATGCTTCATAGAATAAATTTAAAAATTCTGGGCTTTCAAATTGGGGTTTGCTTTCTGCCATGCTGTAAGCTCCTTTTAGTATAGAAAGAAATTCAATTGGGCTCTGATTTGTGCCGTATTTTAAACTGTACATAGCTGCCTTTGCAGCTGTGGCTGTATGGTATTGCCCAAATTCCATTTTACACTACTGCTTTGTTTTACTCCAAGAATGGATATTCATATCTTTTAGTGAATCAAAGAATTTACTGTGCTTACCCTCAAATATCCATGGCACAAATTCAATTTTAGATTGCTTACTATTAACATTTAACAGATAAGGCATTTTCATAAGCCTCTAAGGGATCAATTATAGAAGTGGGCCCCCTTTTGGAGAATGTAGGTACTGTTTCTCTTATGAATTTAATTATTTTGGGGGTGTCATACATTTTACCAGGTATATTTTGGGTTCTTCTGGGGACCCTATTATTTGGGCTGGAGCACCCTCTATCTGTCCTATTTTTACTATGGGGAGTCCCCACATGTGTATTCTTTTGATATGGGCTATCTGAGTACCTGGCTCCACCCTCTGCCTCACTATAGTTTGCTTCCTCCTCTGAGGTGTAGAAATTACCTGCATTTAAAGTATTAGGTGATTGTCTATCTGGGCAGTTTATTTCTGAGTCATTTGAGGTCCTCTGTTTAATTTCTTCCCTAATACCGTGAAGCTCACTTTTAACATATTCTTTAATGGATTGAATGGTTTCTGCATTATTATTACTATTGGTTAAAGGTTCCTTATTACTGATTAATTATCTCTCTAATTAATTTATTTCTAATGCTGTTTTTCAGTCTTATGGAATTTTTCTCTTGTTAGTCTTATTTCGTCCTGGCTATCTGTGTATTGTTCATTTAAGCTTTTTAGTTAACCTAATATTTTTTATTATTTTGGTAACTGTATCAATTTCACTTTGGACTATTTCCAATTTTTCTTTACATTCGTGTAATGAGTGATTTTCGTCTCTCAGTTGCTGTAATTGCAAGTCCTGTACTATAATTTGAGTGGGCAGTTAATCATTTATGCATATTAACAGTGGCCAGGATTTGAGAATCACCTCATTACACTTTTTAAAACCTTTGCATTGGTTAATTTTTAATAACTCTTTGAATAATTTGCTTGTTTCATTCTATGTATTATTATTAATAGCAATATTTTTGGCCTTAGTTGTAAGCATTTTAACATAAGCATTTATATTACCCTGAATATTAAACCTATTTTTGATGTGTCCCTTAGCTTCCAATCTAAAGTATTCTGCCGGGGTTATTTTATTAATGGGCAATTTTGGGAACACATTTTAACACTGTTCGCAAATGTGATTTGATTCACTTCTGGTCAGAGACATTGTGATTTTAGCTTAGTATTTAATTAACTTGAAACACTAATACAATTTCAAAGGTATCACTATTTTTACAATAATTTATACAGCATAATCCTGTTATTAGCGAATACCTATAATTTACTACAACATATATTATCGCTGCAACAATAATTACTGATCTTCAGCTATGAACCTACACCTAAATGTTGAACGTGTTGATTATGACTATTAATAATTAATAACAATAATAAAATAATCGTCAATTATCAATATTAATATTCAATCACAATTAAAATATTACTAAGTTCTGATCAGGTAAAATTATTATAAACACGTCAACTATATTTATGCAGTAAACAGGATATCAATTATGACCAGATATATATGATAGATTATTACAATATTAAAATGTATGCAAGCTATAGACATATTTAGATTAGTTAATATTCAATTAAATTGTCTGTTACCCTGGATATGGACACAATATTATTTATAAATTAATCTTAACTCAAAATGAATTAAATATCAAATATCACAATTGAATTTTACTAGAATAATTTATAATTTGCCAGTAACATTAACCAAATAACAATATGGCTTATTTAACAACGTTTGGATAGCAAATGTATCCAAATATTAGAAAAAAACTTTTTGCAAACAGAGCAGAGCAAATGAAAAGCGCCAATAGAGCTTAGAGACAGTCTAAGAATAAATTACTGTTGGTAGTATAGATTAATATATGTTATAAAACATTTGTCATAAGTCAACATAAATATACTAATATTGAATCGCTCAACATATGAGATACTACAAAATATACAAAGTTAAAAACACTAGTTGCATTTGCAAATTATATGCATATATATTTCAGATAATGCATTTACGTCTTAAAAAAGTTCAATACTTATAGTGGTAAATGAAAGTTCATAGAGAATCTATGTGATAGATGTTCCAAAATCCAGAGTGTGCTGCAGCTGCAGGAGAGAAGCGCAAGCATAATTCAAGTGTAGAGATCAAATCTTTATTTATAGCCACACACGCTATATGGGTACTCACAAACGAATATAAAGCACATTGTATATCTCAAATCTGCTGTATGTCCCAAAATAATGCCTGGCTCTGTTGGTAACGCAATGCTGTAAGTGTGTACATTTCCAATCCACTAGTGAAAAATGCAGTTGCTGACAAATACCTGGCTGGGAGCGTGAGCATAAGAGGGATGAGAGAAACGCCCTCGGCTGTGTGCCAATAGATAACCTCCAAACACTGTACATAACACCAGAAGACCTACAACAGCCTCATAGGGCTAAACAACAAACAGGTACAGAGACGTTCTACGCGTTTCGTCTCAGTCAGAGGGACTTTCTCAAGAACTGAATTCCAATCAATGTTGGGCTTCTATATAAAGGAATTCCCCAAACCCACCCTGGCCTCTAAACCAATGGGATTGAGGATAGATATAAAATTGTGTTATCAATATTACGGGGAACATTTACTCTCATGTAAGATTCATATCTGAAAGTGCCTAATAAAATAACAATAAATCTCATAATAATTTGTTTAAAACACTTAATGACAAAACCCTATAATAAATATATAAATTAGAATGTAAGATTTATAAATTAAAAATCCAATACTGCAATCCATTGGAATAAATGATTATATAAAAACTGATTTTAAATAAAAAAAAATATATAAAATATATATTAAAATCAAGTTGATCCGTTTAAACAATATATTTATCTCATATATCTACAATACTATACATAAAATATTTACCCTAAAACCTGCCCTCAATTGGCACCATACTCATTAAATTCTAAAATAAACTATTTATATAAAAGCTAAAATATCCAGTTCAATATTCAGCCCCTTTGGATCAAGGCAATCTAGTGTCTTGATCCAAAAGGTTTCCCTTTGTCTCAACCTTAACAATCTGTTTGTGTCCCATTTATTAGAGACAACCCATTTAACAATGGTGACTGTAAGATTGTGAAGATTTTGTTATAAAACATTTTGAAGTGATGGGATACATTATGATGATCAAATCCACTTTCAAAATTATTAATATGTTCCCTCAGTCTATACTTTATCTTGCGTTTAGTTTGTCCAATGTAAATCATGCCACATTTACAAGATAATTGATACACCACATATGTAGTATAGCAAGAGCATCTGCTCTTGCACTTATATATTTTACTACCATAAAATTTTTAAAACTGGGTATTGTTTTGTGAGATCTGGGGACACATAACACATGTTTACATGGATACAGGCCTACATTTGCACCACAACAATTTGTTAATTGTTAGATATGTGCATGGCGAAAAAATTCGGTTTGGTACGGATCGATTATGACTTTTTCGAATTTCGGTTCGGATCAATTCGAATTCGGAAAAATTTGTATCAATTCAGTTCGGATTCGTTTCTGATTCATTCGGATTTGAATAAATACGGCTGGATTCGGTTCGATTTGGTTCGGTTCGGAAATTTGGAATTCGGTGGGATGTGCTGTGTATTAGACTAGTATTATGTACTGTATATTAGGTGTAACCCATAGCAGAGTGATATAACCTAATATACTGTACAATACTAGTGTAATCCATGGCCATCTGAATCTACCGAATAAATCCAAATAAATCCAAACTAATTCGGATTTATTCGGTAAATTCTGCACTATTTTAATTCGGAAATCCGAATTGATCCGAATTCCAAATTTTACAAATTCGTCCGAATTTCCGAATAGATCCGAAACTAATCACACATGTCTATTAATTGTACCCCATTTATGGGTTGGCAGAGCTTAGTGGGAGCTATAAAATTTTTATTGTCCTTACTTTTTCTAAAAATTACCTCAGGTTTATTACCTAATACTTTTTCCAGTACAGCATCTAATTTTAAAACATTCCAATGTTTGGTTAAAGTATTTTTAATTTTGTAATGTTGGTTATTATATTTTGTCACAAATTTAGGACCATTATCCTTTATGACAATATTTTTTTAGATTGATTTGGACGTATTACTAATTAAATAAACTCTATTCTTTTTGTCAACTTTGTTAAAGGTATTCCTTAATACATCATATCCTAGAAACCTTTCTCTAGAAACTTGTTGGTTAAAATTTCAGATTCTCTTTTTAAATTCTTTATGTCAGTACAATTTCTTTTAATACTTTGGTACTGACCTAATGGAATATTGTTTTTCCATTGTTTTAGGTGTCCACTTTTGGCATTCAACAGACTATTTCTATCTGTGGTCTTATGATTATTCATAACAGCAACCTTATTCATAGCAGAGTCATGATATAAAATTAAATCCAAATATTAAAATAAAATCTTACCAAATCTTAATAAATCTAATAGAATTGTCAGGAAGTATAATTTAACTATCTAATCCAAAAATAGTCTTCTATAGCTTCAATTTATCAACCAGAGAGATGTATGCACTATGAGCCAACCAATATATTAATCAGTACCACAGCAGTAAATACAATCTAACCAACTTTAAATACAATTTTTTAAATATTTTACAGTAACTTGAAATCAATTTATAAATATTAAATACAAAACTCCCTTTTCCTAAATGGTAAATTCACTTAAAGGGACAGTCAAGTCCCAAAAAAACGTTCATGTTTCAAATAGGGCATGTCATTTTAAACAACTTTCCAATTTACAAAGATTGAAAACAGAATAAATTGCGCTAAAGAATATATATGTATGTATGTGACTGGTAAATATCCTTATTATGTCAAAATATATACACACGTAATGAATCTAGCTAAAAATGCAACAAAAATCAATTCAGTAAGATAAAACACACAAGAAAGAAAAATATATAGATAGTTGCAAACAGTTGCAAATAAGAGAAACAAATCTCAACTTATTTGCGTTATTCCTTTAAGCGGTATATAGTACCTTACAGTTACTGACTGTGTCCGTACACTCAAAAAATGTTCAGATTAAGTCCAGTTCAATTATATTCTTTTATTGGATGTTCCCAATGTAAAGGAAGAAGAGAAGGCATATGATGCTTTCCTTTATTCTAAATAATTTCTTGGGTGGCTGTTTCCGTGCTGCCTGTGATCAGCTGGGCAATCCAATCCTCAGCTCCAATGCAATACCATGAAAAAGAAAAAAAGACAGAGGCGCACAGGGCCGACTCAAGTGAAATATTTTATTATCAGTGAAATACACACATAAAAACTAACACTTACAAGATTCGTAAGTGCTAAAAAGCACATCAGTTGAGCACTGTGTAGGTACAGCTGCTGCTCCTCCACACCAGGTTTAAGATGGAAATTTTCAGGCACGGTGTCCGGAACCCCTGCTCTGATGACCGTGTATAGGATTCTAGAACAGCTGGCCAGACGCTTGCTCTTTAGTAGCCTAACGCATTTCCCCCGATCAGCGGCCGGGCTTCTTCATGAGGCAGTAGTGACGTATGTATTTTGGAATTGCGCCTTTATCATTTAAAGGAGAGACAGCCAATTATCATAAAGGAGATGTGTTGCTTGACCAATCATGTTCATGGGTGTGTCTCATATCGCTCCACATACAAACTTTAAATCCGCTGCAGTGTAAAACATACCTTATCAAGCGTTCTTACATCAGATTGATAAAAACCACATTGATAAAAACCACACAATTAATAATATATACAAGATAAATACTAATAGAACTAGTTAAAATTAGCGTACTAAATTGTCACAAACAGATTTTATAACAGAATATACATAATTATACTTTCAGATCTGGCCGCTACTCTATACAACAACGCCGTAAGCCCAAAACATAATCGCATAGAGCGCGGTCAGAGTTAAAAACACATCTACATGCAGTAGTTGTCCCCATATTAATCATATTTCCCTGAAACGATGTATCATGGATGTTTGTCATGTTGCTATGTTTGGGTTACTACAAAAGTTTAATACTGTATTCTGAATATTTCGTGCTGTGTGCTAGCTACATCGTTAAGTAAAGTAAAGCAAAATATTGCAAAATATTGCAATAATGGTGATAATAAATAATAAAAATAATTTACTGTATCATATAAGGGTTTAATATTTAATATTTTGTCAGGACTGTAAATTGCTATGTTAACCTAAAATGTTTTTATTTTTATTTCTAAAAACAGAAAATACATACTAAAAGATTAATAAATTATCTAGAAAATGTATATTTTAAAATTCTTTTAAAAATTGTTTTAAAAAAGGAAATAAGAATATATATAAAAATTATCATGGTGTATTCTTATACGCTAAAACTAAAAATAAAACAAGGCTATAGATAAGTCAAATCACTGTTTATATTGCATAGTAATTCGCTTAGGATCTAATCTCCCTTAAAAAATTAATTGTCTGTAAATAGCTGGAAAAATGTATATAAAATTCATTATCTATAAATAGCTAGAAAAAGATTTTTTATGGAAAAATAAGAGAAATTCATGAAATAAAATTAATTGTCTATGAATGGCTCAAAAGAATTGACAAGGATTATTATTAACTAAGGAGGTATCCTAGATTTTCTGGATTTTTAATATTAGCTACATGAATGCCGCTATATCAATATCTATATTGAGACCTAACGGTTGCAGGGTTTTTAATTTATAGATCCATTTAGTCTCTAATTTTCTTAGTGCTAATAGCCTATTTGGTTTGGATGAAGGAATATGATCTATAATTTGGATTTTTAGGGAACTAGGGTTGTTGCCATGATGTTCTAAAAAATGCTTAGGTACACTATGTTTTACCAATTTTTCTTTTATATTGTAAACATGTTCATTTAGCCTTCGTCTGGCTTTCCTTTTCGTGCGCCCCACATATAAAAGGCCACACCCACATTCCAATAGATATACAATGTGTGTTAAATCACAATTGCTTCTAAACGTGATATTTTATGTTTCAGTTGATTCACTATTATGAAATGTGGGTGCCTTGTTTATGTGTTTGCACATGTTACACCTAGATTGCCACATTTCATAGTCCCTTTCCAATCCTTAAGCCAGTTAGTTCCTTCGCTTATTTTATTTGATTCTGTTTTTGTTTCTGTTTTGATTTTACTAGGTGCTAATAGGTTTCTAAGGCTTTTTCCTTTTCTATATGTAATAGTAGGTTTTAACTCTAAGTGTGGTCCTAACACAGGATCTGATATTAAAATAGGCCAATGTTTTTTAAGGATACCTTCCAATTTTTTAGAACCCTCATTGAAGGTTGTTATAAATCTAATAGGGTTTTGCTTTCCAGATTTTGATTTTATTAATTCTTTATGTATATTGGTCCCTATATTATCTTGGCTGTTGTCCTTTTCTTCTTTTTTTAAAATATGGTTCCTATTTTTAAGGGTTGCTTTTTGTCTAGCCTGTTTAATATTTTCTTGGGTATACCCCTTCTCCAGGAATTTCTTTTCCAAGATGTCAGCCTCCATTTCATAGTCTATTCCGTGTGTACAATTTCTTTTTAACCTTAGAAATTGGCTATACGGGACATTGTTTAGCCAACTCTTTTTATGGGCACTATTGGCCTGTATAAAACTATTTCTGTCGGTAAGTTTACGAAAATTCTTTACCGCTATTTTATCATGACTGTCTTTATAAAGGATTAAATCTAAAAATTCTATTTGTTCTTTTGAGCATGAATGAGTAAAAGATAAATTAAAATTGAGATAAAGATAAATTAAAATTATTATCATTCATTAAAACCATAAAATTATCTATGTTCTCTTTGCTTCCTTTCCATAAAATAATAATATCATCAATATATCTAGCAGACGAAGGCTAAATGAACATGTTTACAATATAAAAGAAAAATTGGTAAAACATACTGTACCTAAGCATTTTTTAGAACATCATGGCAACAACCCTAGTTCCCTAAAAATCCAAATTATAGATCATATTCCTTCATCCAAACCAAATAGGCTATTAGCACTAAGAAAATTAGAGACTAAATGGATCTATAAATTAAAAACCCTGCAACCGTTAGGTCTCAATATAGACATTGATATAGCGGTATTCATGTAGCTAATATTAAAAATCCAGAAAATCTAGGATACCTCCTTAGTTAATAATAATCCTTGTCAATTCTTTTGAGCCATTCATAGACAATTAATTTTATTTCATGAATTTCTCTTATTTTTCCATAAAAAATCTTTTTCTAGCTATTTATAGATAATGCATTTTATATAAATTTTTCCAGCTATTTACAGACAATTAATTTTTTAAGGGAGATTAGATCCTAAGCGAATCACTATGCAATATAAACAGTGATTTGACTTATCTATAGCCTTGTTTTAGTTTTAGTTTTAGCGTATAAGAATACACCATGATAATTTTTATATATATTCTTATTTCCTTTTTTAAAACAATTTTTAAAAGAATTTTAAAATATACATTTTCTAGATAATTTATTAATCTTTTAGTATGTATTTTCTGTTTTTAGAAATAAAAATAAAAACATTTTAGGTTAACATAGCAATTTACAGTCCTGACAAAATATTAAATATTAAACCCTTATATGATACAGTAAATTATTTTTATTATTTATTATCACCATTATTGCAATATTTTGCAATATTTTGCTTTACTTTATTTAACGATGCAGCTAGCACACAGCACGAAATATTCAGAATACAGTATTAAACTTTTGTAGTAACCCAAACATAGCAACATGACAAACATCCATGATACATCGTTTCAGGGAAATATGATTAATATGGGGACAACTACTGCATGTAGATGTGTTTTTAACTCTGACCGCGCTCTATACGATTATGTTTTGGGCTTAGGGCGTTGTTGTATAGAGTAGCGGCCAGATCTGAAAGTATAATTATGTATATTCTGTTATAAAATCTGTTTGTGACAATTTAGTACGCTAATTTTAACTAGTTCTATTAGTATTTATCTTGTATATATTATTAATTATGTGGTTTTTATCAATGTGGTTTTTATCAATCTGATGTAAGAACGCTTGATAAGGTATGTTTTACACTGCAGCGGATTTAAAGTTTGTATGTGGAGCGATATGAGACACACCCATGAACATGATTGGTCAAGCAACACACCCCTTTATGATAATTGGCTGTCTCTCCTTTAAATGATAAAGGCTCAATTCCAAAATACATACGTCACTACTGCCTCATGAAGAAGCCCGGCCGCTGATCGGGGGAAACGCGTTAGGCTACTAAAGAGCAAGCGTCTGGCCAGCTGTTCTAGAATCCTATCCACGGTCATCAGAGCAGGGGTTCCGGACACCGTGCCTGAAAATTTCCATCTTAAACCTGGTGTGGAGGAGCAGCAGCTGTACCTACACAGTGCTCAACTGATGTGCTTTTTAGCACTTACGAATCTTGTAAGTGTTAGTTTTTATGTGTGTATTTCACTGATAATAAAATATTTCACTTGAGTCGGCCCTGTGCGCCTCTGTCTTTTTTCCTTTTTCAACTTTCCAATTTACTTTTATCACCAATCCCTTGGTATTCTTAGTTGAAAGCTAAACCTAGGAGGTTCATATGCTAATTTCTTAGACCTTGAAGGCCGCCTCTAAACTAAATGCATTTTGAGAGTTTTTCCACCACTAGAGGGCCTTAGTTCACATGTTTCATATAGATAACATTGAGCTCATGCATGTGAATTTACAATGGAGACAGCTCTGACTGGCTAAAATGCAAGTCTGTCAAAAGAACTAAAATAAGGGGGCAGTCTGCTAAGTCTTAGATACAAGATAATTACAGAGGTAAAATGTGTATAATTATAACTGTGTTGGTTATGCAAAACTGGAGAATTGGTAATTAAAGGGCCACTGTAAGTAAATATTTTCTATGCCTGTTACTAACTAACTACCCCAAATACGCTTTTTATCAATAGCATTTCATTAACTTATCTCTACCGTATATCAGAAATCTTGTCTGCAAATTTAATTGTTTTCCAAACCCACTTTGTGGGTATCCTTTGCTCTGTACCAATCCGTTTACAATACCTAGGTTTCAAAATGG